>NC_085030.1:14828977-14922500 GCF_963692335.1 Osmerus eperlanus
TCATGCTGTGTGTGTTTGATATCCATCACCAAAGATAACACAGCTGAAGTAAGGAAAATCCATCTCCAGTTCTAGAACCATAAGATACATTTCCTGTTCTAGAACATCGAAACAAGTCTCCTGTTCTGGAACCACTCTTTGATATGGAAGTTGAAAGGGAACAATGCAGTTAGGCACAATGCTTTATTCATCACCTGTTTATCTCTCAAGTCATTTCCTGTTTCCCCCGAAGACAAACCTGCAAATCCTGTCTGAAATGTTTGTATAATTCAACGGATTCAAAGGCTGGTTGAAGTAGTCTGTTTACATGTCATATTGCTTGAATAAAAGTTTGAAAGAGAGCTATGGATCCGTTTTCAACAAAGGAAAGGACACCATGCAACTCTCATTCTCCTTCTCTGAGCCCAAGGCTTCCCAGTGGTCTAGTAGATATAAGTGGATAGATTTTCCATTAAACATCAGACTTGGATCCTTCCCAGGGTGAGAGGGAGGAAGCGAAGGGCTCCCATGTGACTGCAGATGCACACGGCTGCTGCGTCCACAGATTCCTGCCCCTGCAGCGCCCCCTGCTGGCCGTCAGAGACCCTGCGCTGCTTTGAAGTTGGGGAAACAAAATGGTGAAGTTGCTGGAGAACTGATCCTGAATCCGAACTAATATTCTAATCCCAAATCATGTCTATTTGTGTGTGTGTGTGTGTGTGTGTGTGTGGGGGGGGGTTCACCCTGTGTTTGAGGTCACAGTCTAGGCCAATCACAATTCTCCCTTACTTTCTTTTTACTTCTTTTTTTTTACTAATCAAAGAACATGGAAAATAAATTACATAAACAAGAAACATCTACACTAAACATCTACAATGTTCCTTCGATCGTAAGATATGAAACTCTTTGAAATACGTGTTCTCCAGAGTGGTGGAACTTGCCAGAATCAATGGCAATGTAACATTGTGTTACTGTAACCGGATGATGATGTGTTGGTTCTACCCAAACATTTGACTGTCATCAAGAGAACAAATTCAGAGTTCTCATTGTGTGGTACTCCTCTCAGTTCTGCATCCTCATTAGTAAATCACTCACAAAAATCTGAGGAATTTCTCCAGGGGCTGTTTTCTCCTTTCTAAGACGCTCCAGAGGGCCATGTGAACGCCTTCACTCTTTAGCTCCTCACAGCTTTCAGCTTGTTAGACCATGTCCTCGTTTTCAAACACAGCAATTAATGTCCTCCGTAAATCAAAGTTGTGAGAAATGTGGAAATATATAGATGCATCTCTCTCTCTGTGTGTGTGTGTATATATGTGTCAGTGTGTAGACAGTATACATATACATACCGCGTAAATATACATGTGTGTTTACTGTCTCTCTCTATATTTATGTATATACATATATATATATACACACATACAGTATATATATATATATATATATATATATATACACACACACACATATAGCAGTGTCTGTGTATGTGTACGCATATGCAAGTGTGTATGTGTATGTGCGTGCGTGCGTGCATGTGTGTAAGCACGTGCATGTGTGTGTGTGTGTGAGAGAGAGCAGGGGCCCCGTGGCCCCTGGAGATGGTCCATTAAAACCGGGGGACCATGAGTGGCTCTCCAGAGGGGACGGTCTCCGGAGGACACACATGAAGTACCGAGCACACAACAACATCCTGGAGCCAGACGGCCCTGCAGACCGCCAGACTGGGGGGAGAAGAATGTGGAGTCAAGGAGAGGGTCCTGGAGGTATGACCAAGGCCGCCCACTAGCCATACATCAACCCTGGGGCTGGTAGTCAGTTGTGACTGGCCGGGAGACCCCAGACTCACCCCGGAGAGAATGATCGGCCCCTGCCATGCCTGACATGCAGGCTACCCCATGCAGTTTGGAGGCACCGTAATTATGAAGAGCCCTCCTCACCCCCACCACCCCACCTCTCCCTCCTTTCACTGGCTGCCAGCCTGCCATAAATCTGCCAGCTCAATTAATCAAGGCGTACCCCTGGAGGCTGCTGGAGCCAGCTGACAGGCCTCCTAGCCCCCCCACCCCTGCCACCCCCTCCACCCCCAACCCCACCCCTGCCACCCCCTCCACCCCCAACCCACCCCTGCAAGGAGGAACACTGAGTGTTAGTGCCAGCCTATTAGAGCTGCTCTCCTCAGATGACAGCAGGAAGGAAGCAAGGAGGCCCTGTTCTGTTCGGACGTACCTCCAGAGCCCCCCCCCACCCACCACCCCTCCCCCATGCCCCCCACTAGTGTCTGCCTGCCTCTGCTGCTGTCTGGAAAGATGAACGGGTGAACGTAAACAGACGATGGGAAGTCAAGTTAATCAGTCAGTTCCTGTTTCTCTGTCAGGATTCAGTGTTCCTTTGTTGTGTCTTAAAAGGAACACTGAAGGTTCTAGTTCTGCATTCTTCATTGTTTAATATAATTTATACCATAGTCTGGGTGAATAGTCTATTCTGATTGGCTGCAGGGGTTTCCGTTATCGGGTGATAATGTACACCTACTAAGTAAAAGAACAGACAAAACTGTCTGTTCACCGTTCTAAACTATTGCGCTGGCTACATAGTATGAGCCTGTACAAAGTGTCTGAAAGAAGTAACCATAACAACAGTTACCCTGTCATTATTGTAAGTGTCACGGTCAGTAATGTTGCTGTGGTTGTGTTCCATTCATGGTGTAGTACGTTGGTTTGGCCAGAAGGTGGCAGTTTAGTAGGTTCTCTCGTCCTCGCTCTTCGCGCGCTCTCATCTCATCCTTACCAACCAGTGCGAGTTTACAGAACACCGGTATCAGCAGTGGGGAACTGTCAGGGCCATCTAGGCCCTCAGAGAGGCCCTAATATATTCTAAAAATATATATTTTAAAAGTAATCTGTACTAATTTTATTTTATCAATTCATAATTTGACAATCTGAAGACAATATTTCTGAAACAAACACTTCAATCCTGCCTATTCAGTTTGTGTTGGAATGTGAAGAGTTAAATGAAAAAATCCCCCTTGAATCCCTTATCAGAATTTGTTGCCTCCGTTGTTGGGAGGAAAATGCTATGCAGCTCTGTGATTGGTGGTCCAGCTATAAATTTACAGAGGGCCGATTAATAGTAATTCAATGAAAGACTAATTTCCATTGACAGTCAAATTGTCCAATCATATCCTCCCTCTAAATGGGTGGGCTTTGTTATCGCTAACTTTATGACAAATTCCGCCCGCGGTGGGGGAACGCGATCAAGCTAATAAACTATCCAACAACGTTAGCTTGTTCGTTTACTTCCCAATGAAAGCCGCATGTAACGTTCCCGATAGTGAAGAGGACATTGTTTCACATTTGTTATATGCAACGTTTTCAAGGTTAACTTTGAATGATAATTTGGAGTTAATCGCCAAGGAAGACCTACACCAGAACTTAATTTTGTGCAGAAAAACAAAGCTCATCAAAGGTAGGCTATGTTACATAAAAACTTTTAGGCTGCCAATGCCATGCCAACTGATTTTAATCTAGCCGCCGCTGCCACTGTTTTGTAGCCCTAGCCTATCCTATATGTTACAGTGTTGTGCAGAATGACCGGTCAATCTGTAGGCTAAACGCAACGTCATTATGCACAATTACCGTAAATAGTGCCGCAAGGGCTGGCTCAAATAGTGCGTAAAGACCAACACAATTTCATGTAGGCCTAATGCTGTGTGCGCGCTGTATTGTGTTTTTTTCCGACGAGTAATTGGGGTCAGAGGGCCAAGGATGACTGACTTTTCACAGTCGCAAATGTAGGAGATGCAGAATTAGAGCTCAGACAAACACACTCAGAAGAAAAAAAGATGTATTTGAAAACTAAAGGATAAAAAGGACAGATTGGAAAGTACAGGATGGACTTTTCCAGCGAACAATAGTGCTCGTTAGAGGCAGATCGCAGCCCGGCTAACCGTCCGTCCATCTACTCTGCCATTACGCAGGAAATCAGCCCACCTCCGTGCCAGTTCTCGTTAAGGCATCAGGGATGATTCAGAACAGTGTGCTGAGGCCGCCACAGCTGAGATTACACAGCTAGAAACACTGTGGCCTGAGAGCTACTGACAGAACACAGATCATAATCAAGAAATGTCAAGGAGATCATGATGGAGGGGTGAAAGCGTTTTCTGTATTCTGCTAATAAGGAATGACATGGTATATGGATGGTATTTATTATTTTTATGTCCATGCACTATTGCTATTTACTATTTATATGTAGTATTTCTATGTACTTATTTACAATTTGTATGTGTTATTGTATGTTTAATCTTTGTTCATTTTACGTCTGTATGCACAACCTAGTACTGCCTCTTGAGGGCGACATTTACCTTTTCATTCAATCGTGTTTGTTTTATGTTGACTCCCTGCAGAAGCTGGTATTCAGTACTGACTTACTCTAATACTGAAAACGTTCCTATTTTACAATCTTACCTTTGCTGTAAGTCTGTGTTAGTGTATAATACATATGCAGAGCTGATGTGCTGACATTCATTAAGTGTAAACTGCCTGTTGACTCTAACCACCAACCTCAAACTGCCAAAACACTTAGATATGCACTTCTGATCTGATCTTCTGGACTTTCTACATACACTACTTTTATGTCGCTCTGGATTAACAGCGTCTGCCCACATGAATGACATGTAAAATGTAAAATGTGTGCTTCCTTGCTAACAAACTGTGGAGCTGCGTTGTGAAGACCATCCTGCAGGTGGCAGTAGTTGGCTGTGAACAGACTTCCTGTCATGGGAAAAATGTCAAGGCAATGCATTTAGTGCTGCCAGTGCCAACACAGCCATTATCTCCTCCACCTTGCTCTCCCATCACAGGGGTATTAGGTAGGCTGAACAATAGCCCTGTCACTGAGCTCTCAGGCCAGCTGGAGAAAGAGAAAAGGGAGAGGAAAAGATCATATACCGTCGTTTATGAACATTTTTATATAATAGTGTTGTGGAGTATTGCATCAATCAAGTGCGTCACCAGCTCAGGCCCATCTGCTATCACAGCGTTTGGATCCCCCAGCCTCCGCTTCCAAGCTGAGCCAGGGTACGGCATTCTGGGACTGTCAGTCTTGGCTTATGATTCGGACCTTCCCTCCGTCCATGCTGATTGATGAACTCCTCTCGTAAATCTGTGTTCTCTCTTCACAAGAGAAACGGGCTCCGGGTTGTGGCTCCACAGGCCCACAACCCTGAGCAGGTCTTCGTCCACACGTCTGTAATCTGGTGCTCAGAACCGCTAACTGTTAACAAAGCTGCTAACACTGGGAACCGCTAATGCTCAGAACCGCTAGCTGCCAATGCTCAGAACCGCTGAAGAATGTTTTGGGTTCAGAGGCAATTTTATGTGTTCCGGAATGATGAATGAATGCATGTTCTAGTCGCTCCATCCACATTTGAACATCTTCCGACATTTCACCAGTTTGTGGCATGAGTTTGTACTCATGCCATTTCACTGGTCATTCACAGCACATAGCCCTCCAGTCTAGTCTCAACCCAGTTCAGCTGTGGTCAACCATCTGGACTGAGAAGTAGCAGTTATTCTGGCACAGTATACTGTAGCAATTATTACATCTAAATCGCAATTTCACATCTCCCGAGCAATTGAGTCTCAAAATGGTGCACTTATGTGAATCAATCCATTACTGGTCATCACCCACCAGCCGTCAACAGTTGGGGTTTTCACATAAAAGGACTGCATACTGGTTTGAACACTCAGCAACTAGCAATTTGTTTGCAGCAAAAGTCGCTGTAGACATCAGTTCTCTATAAAGACCAGGACCAGAAAATACTCTAATCAGATGTCAGCGGCTGCTGTTTGTGAGACCATGAAACACACTGCCATGCAGAATGGTGTCTGTGCAGGTTTATTTGATATAAAAGAACAGACTTGTTCTTCATCCCTTTGTTCAATCAATACAGAGCGCAGGCAGACGGTTAAATGCCGCCATTATCGAAGAGTCAATACTGCATTACAAAGACGACATTTACTCTCATACTTTTTTTTTGTAGCATGTAAATCTACTCAAGTGTAAAATTTAATTATACGTTTAAATACTGAACTACCAGTTGCAGCTACGTCGCCAGGCCAGAGATTGTGTACAGAAGAGTTTTCTATGACGACAACAAACAAAGGCAAACCATAATAATGTATTTATTCATCCGAAAGCTTTTATCCAAAGCAACTTACAGGAGTGCCATTTGAACTTGAGAAATCTTGATCTGCGGCCAACCGCTCCCCCACGGAGCTACACCCATCGCTATAATGTGGAGGGACCTAAATCATTCGCAACCAGCGACCGTCGCACATGAGTAGGCCCACAGCTGTGTTCACCAAGTGGCAAACGGAGTGATGAGTCATGATCTGTGATATTCCGCTCGGGGGTTTGAGTCGTCGGTGAACATGGTTTGTGAGTCGAGACAATTCCCCTAAAACCATTTGAGCTAAATGACATTGGTCAGTATCACTGCCATCCTGCCATATTAAATCAGTGGACTTGCTCACTTCTACATTAGGCTACATTACGTTACGTTTCATTCAGTTAGCAGGCGCTTTTATCCAAAGTGACGTATGAATAGTGCATGGAAACTAAGTAGGCTACAGCAGAGGATCAAGGATCAGAAGTGCGTAGTTCTTAGTAGAGTGTTTCAGTGGTCAGAGTCAAGGAACAGTCAGGACCGGGGTTTCAATTTCCATTCCTTCTCTGTCGGGGTTTAAAATGACAAGCTCTTCCCGATGACGAGTTGATAAACACATAGTATTCAATTAGATCATCCCCTCACAGTACCTTATATTTTGGCATCAGGAATGAGGACGTCTAATGGTTTCACTCTTGATTCTACCTGATAGACGCACTGAGCAGTGATCCAATCCAAGTATGACAGTGCTGCTGGGAGACTAATAAAATATGTTTACTACTGTTTACATTATGTAGTACATTACTATCATTCACCCCATTAAGTACAGCACTCCTGAGCAAGGCCACTGGACCACACCCCAGGAAGATGGACAAGGCATCCTGACACATAATAAAGCCAATGGATAAAATATACTTATGGATCTGGGAGAAAACAAAATGCCATAAGTAAGCTTCATAAATGTAACTTACATTTGATATTTCATTGATTTACTTACAAAAACAATGCTATACTTTAAACTGGTGTTTTTGTGTTTTGAGCCTTGTTTATAAGATGTAAAACCTGGAGGAATCAGTTCCTTGACAGAATGAGAGAAAGCTTCCTCTGGACCCTCGTGCTGCCTTCGGGTCACATGACCCAAAGGTTCATAACGAACCATCGTTGTGTTTACCCAATTTTACCCAATACAAAAACAAATACAAATAATTTTCTTTTAACCTTCACAATGTGGGGGGTCTGAGACAGCCCAACGGTTAAAAGAAAATGCTTCACTTTGTTTTTGTATGCGTTAAAGTTGCCGCAATACGACGGTGGGTCACAATGACTGATGGGTCAGAATGACCCGAAGATAACACAAGGGTTAACCTTTCTGTTCCGCATCCAGCGCCTCGCCCTGAATGCTCCTAACCCCGCCATCATCATGCACGTCATGCCCTATTGATTGTTGGTTTGCAGGTGGCCCTGATGATGGGAAGACAACGCTGTCGGGAAGAGGGGGAGGGGAAGAGGGAGGAGAGGGGAAGGGGGTGGATGAGAGGGGGAGGGTAGGAGAGAGAGGGAGGTGTGGGTGGGGGAGAGGGAGAGGAGGAGGGGCGTGCAAGCAGGTGACCTGTCATTTCACACCACGCATCTGTCACCAGGTCTGTCTTAGAAACCTCCGTCTGACCATCTGGCAAACGGTGAATAGACCTGAGGAAATCTTTGCTTCAAAATGTATTTTTTATAATGTGTTTTTAAAGGGGGTAAAGCTGTAAATATATGTAAATTCATCTTATGTTCACTTTCACAGAAATGGTGGTATTGACGTGGTGTTCTTTTATTAATTGAAAGGATACAGTACAGGGATGAACAAGGCACACATAGATATTGCTTCTTAAGATACTAAATTAACGGAACAAGACTTTTAATCTAAATCCTCAATGAATTCCAATACTCTAATGAACCAAGATTGAAACCGGTTCCTTCACTTAAGAAACAATCTATCCAAGTCACTCTGGCTCGAGGCCTAGATCCTCATTACCCTAATATACTTCCTGTCTGATCCTTATTACCCTAATGCACTTCCTGTCTGAAGACAAAAGCCTGACACAGCATTTCCTGCCCCAACTGTTATATTTCTGTGAAGAAAACGTGATTGATAGGAGATAAACTGACCGTTAGTAGTCAGAAACTTGCTCAGCAGTTTCTAGGTAGACAAGGATGTAATGAACAACCGTGGATTCCTATTGGACAGCCCAACTTGGATTTATCACCCTGTAAACATAACAGCCTCTATCAAATTACCAAACTTTGGGATGACAAAGCCCTATTGAAATGGATGTTTTGCAGGAAACAGGAATACGCTGCATGATTACAGTAATGGCTGAAGGCAAACAATTCATGTTGATGGATAATGAAGGTTGTTACATTATGTGGGGAGAGGTATCAATAGACCGCATGGTCAAGTTCTCCCCCTATAGGTCGCTTTGGAGAAAAGCATCTGCTTAATGAAAACATTATTATTCGATTTTGAAGAAAGTTGCTTATTCAAACGGAGTGGACCAGAGGAGCATGCAGGAGAGTCGGTCTCACTCGGTTCTGAATCACTGTTGCTCTGGATGCTTGTCAGCTGTAGGTCAGCCTAACTCACGGCCCTCTCAGATTCTGTACCATCATGATCCTCTCTGTCTGTCTCTCTTCCCCTCCCTCTCTCTCCCTCTCTCTAAACCTCTCTTTCTCTCTCAATCCCTCTCGCCCTCTCTCTTTCTCGGCCCTGACTCTCTAATATCCTGCCCTCTGCTTCCAGACTCTCTCCCTGAGGCCATGGTAGCCGCTCTCCATCCTGCAGCACATGTGCAGTACAAGGCCTCTGGCTACTATCTCATTACCAGTGTCAGCGTTTGTTAGCATTTACGGCTAGCTAGCAGGGAAAGCATGTGAAGCAGTGAAGACAATCTTTCTGACAGCTTGTGAAAGACCCTAGTGACATCAGCAAGAGACACTTTCCTGGGGGTTAAAAAATAATAATTCAGGCCTCATTGTTCGGCACGGTTCCCTGAGGGTGAAATGTAAACGATCTCCTGGTATCTGTTCATGAGCAACTCACTGAAGTAGCACACACGCGCAGTGGCGCCTTAATGCACGGGCTTACCTGGGCTTAAGCCCGGGGCCTCGACCAATCAGGGGCCTCTTAATAATAATACAAAATAATAATGATGATAAATGTCCGTATTCGCGGTGTCATTACTCTGCTCTACGGTGGCATCTGGTGTATGTGGAGGCAGGGGAGGCCCCCCCTCCCCCTTATCTAAACAAAATGTAACAAAAACTAGAGAGGGTACAATTTGTAAGGTGTGCTTGCTTGCGTCGGTTGCAGATGGGTCCATTTAATATGAAACAAGCTGAACCCCCTTTGAGACAAGCTATTCTAACAACGTTGTCACCGGCAGTATTTTTCAGATGGAATCGCGATTCAAACGGTACCATCTGCTAACTGAAAATATGCCCTCAAACGCGACTTTTTGGTCTCAGTCTAGAGCCCTGCGTGGAGAAGCTGAATTGTGCTACAAGCAAGCTAGCCTAGCTGCTGTTGCTAGCCAAACTTCACTGAGGGGATTGTTTGAATGCGCCAGAAATTAACGTTTCTTTTGACATAAAGTTTAGGCTGTGGCATTGAATACAGCGACGCACCACACAAGCTTGAGTTTAAATACATAATTTATTGTGACATTACTTACTGTACATGCAAGTCTTGAGTTGCTTAAATGTATAATGCTGATAGTACACCACGGCACGATACGATACTTGCTGTGCAACATTAATGCACGTTGTATCCATGCGTCATTGCTAACGTGTGCTGACGTTGTGACGTAGGCTAGCACTGAGTTCCCTTCGTTGACACAAGACACTTTTTGAATTTCAGCCTAAACCGTGCAACGGAATGTAAATAACAATACAAGCAACTCGTGCGATTGTGCGATTAGCGTGTGGGGGGCCTCAAAAAATGAAAAAAAAAGTCCATAGCCCATGGGCCTCAAGTGCTATTAAGACGCCCCTGCACACGCGTACAAGAACCCACACAGGAACGGACCCTCTCATGACTCAGTAGCAGTCTCTGCTCGTGGGGAATGATTCAGTTGAGCAAGCCTGTAGAGTTTGTATTTCTAAAACCTTCAGGGTTAACCAGGTTCAATGGAATACTATATATTTGCATTGAATAACTCCCTATGTTAATAGTGTCTTGGCGCTCAGCCTGAATTGCAGCCAAAAGAGTTCAAAGACAAAAGGACCTCAGACCATCAGCTTATGTTAGGAGTCTTTTTAGAGCTGCATTCGACGGTAGAGATAACCAGTTCAGCTGGGGATTCTGCATAAATGTTTTATAGCCATGCAAAAAGAGAACATCTCACAAAATGGTCAATGTATCGTTCTTGCGTGTAGGCTATTAGAATATCCTGAACTACGCTGTTGAAATGAGGGAGAAACCTGATTCTGTTTATCTGACTGCGACATTTCAAACTTTGTCAAACACAGAGATGTAACTGCACTATTTAAATAATCCCACTTCTTATCGACCATTTTCTATGGATCCACATCCACACAAAACTGAGCATGAAACCGTGTTCATGGTTCAAGGCCGCCACGTGAACAAAGGCCTCCATGGAAGAAACGCTCTGCAGTGCGTTGTAAGATTGGACCAGTGCCACGCAGTAATGGAGCAGCACTCCCAGACCACTCAAGTCGCCCGCGCTCCTCGATCCTGCCTCCGTCAGCGGACGCTGGTCTGCGGATGCGAGGACCACACGATCATCACTTCTGGAACAGCGTGACTTTGCGACCGTCCTCCCAGTGACGCTGGGCTTTGCTGTCACAGCGTTGTCTCGAGGAATATCAGGTGTGCCGTTCAGCCCACTCTCTTCCAAAACGTTTTGGAAAGGTTTACTTGTCATATTTTGTGGGCGTATAGATAGTGTTTTACTGTAATATTTCTAGCATCAGCAGTCAGTTGAGGTACTTAGTTTAGGCCTCACGGATTCCTGGAGTACCCCAGCCTCGTCCAGTATTAGCGTCTCTACCACAACATGACAGCTCCCTGCCACAATGGAATTCAATTATTCATTTATTCCGACTGTCTTACATCCAATTCCCTCCAATTACATGGCAGCTGCCTGTCCCCAGGAGCAGTGAAGAAGAGTCTCGTTTAAAGGTACAGTGGCTGTTAACAAGGCATGCCCCCCCCTCCCCCTTGCCATCCACCCTGCCATATCCTCCCTCCCCCACCCCACCACCCACAGCCCCCCTCCTCCGCCCTTTACCACCCCTGCCCTCACCTCACCACTCCCTCCCTCTCTCCCTTTCAGTCTCTAACCAGAGCTCCACCCTTCTGCAGCAGCAGAATGTCTGTCCTCCAGGTTTGTGAATGCCAGACCTTTCGACTGTGAGTCCGTGCATGTGGGTGTCCTTGTGTTTGTTAATTATAATCAGCAAGACAAAAGGACTGTACAGTAAACCTAAACAGAAAAAAACCTCTTTACATGCCTTGTAGGCAGCCATCACTGCCCCAGGAAGGACAATGAGTACTACATGTGTCCTGGTCTGAATAGGCTCTTTCAGGTGGTCTTGAATGCAGATAGACAGAGGCCTGGCTGTTGGAATTAGCATTATTTCTATTAGACAGAGATAGAGAAATGGACATTCTTGACATATTTGGAAATGTATTCAAATGGTTGCATTGCAAACAGTCATTCACAGCTGTAAGTTAAAGACAGATGAATTGTTTTCAACAGGAATGTTGTAATTATTTCCTTTTTTCAAAGACAGCGATTTAATACTATCTGCTTCCCTATAGGAAAAAAACGAACTTGAATGTTTAATAATGTTTTTCTGTCTACAAACGCTGACACTCAAGGGAATTACAGTAAACTTATATAAAATCTACAAATCAAAAAATAAAGACAACATCTAATAGTATATATTCAGCATCCATATATTACTGTAAATAGTACTCACAACTTAAATAATATTGCTCTACTCTATCATTCTTCTTACAGTAAATCTGACCAAAGATTTGCCATGTGGTCCCTGTGTTAGTTTTCAGACAACATGCAGGGAGAAAAACAAGCTTTCGGTCACATTTACATTTAGTCATTTAGCAGACGCTCTTATCCAGAGCGACTTACAGTAAGTACAGGGACATTCCCCCCGAGGCAAGTAGGGTGAAGTGCCTTGCCCAAGGACACAACGTCATTTTGCACGGCCGGGAATCGAACTGGCAACCTTCGGATTACTAGCCCGATTCCCTAACCGCTCAGCCACCTGACTCCCAGGTCAAGTGTACAGGCTTCTAAAAAGCATCATCTCCACACAAACTACAAGTGCCAGTGGTACTGTTTCAGCAGGGGAGTTACTAACAACAGAACCCCTCTGAGCAGCACTGCTTTACTCGTGTGAAACTGGGGCCCTCACAATAGAGAACAAGGAGAGAGGGAGAGCGAGAGAGGGGAGGGGGAGGAGGGGAGGGGGGGAGAGGAGGGGAGGGAGACAGGGAGGGATGGAGGGAGGGGAGGGAGAGAGGGGAGGGGGAGGAGGGGAGGGGGGAGGGGAGGGAGACAGGGAGGGATGGAGGGAGGGGGGGAGGAGGGGAGGGAGAGAGGGGAGGAGGGGAGGGGAGGGGGGGAGAGGAGGGAGACAGGGAGGGATGGAGGGAGGGGGGGAGGATGGGAGGGAGAGTGAAAGAGAGGGAGAGAGAAGGAGAGTTGAATTGGAAAAAGCTTGACATTTTCTAAAATGAAACAAAAGAGACGAGGAAATGCAATTACACACAGCAAGAAATGTGTCAAACAGGTTGAGAGGGCTGTCTCGGTGAACACCCCCCCTGGGTAATGAGATGTTCCTGTTGTCAACAGCTTAGAGCAGGCTAGCTTTTACCATGAGGTGTGAAGGGAGGCCTCGACCCTAGGACTTGTGAGTTAAGCACTCACAAGTATAGGACAATACACACACTATCAAGTCCTTCACTATCTACCGTGTAGACACGCACCGACTGAGCTAGGCTAGTGGAAAAGACAAGACTGTAAGCATAACAATGTCAGTCCTGGTTGTAAAATGCTGTCAAAGTCACATTCCCTGTGTTAATACCATCCTAATTAATGTAAACATATCATTAGACTGGTGATGAGATATTAATAGGAAGGGTTCAGAGTGATTTTGTTCGGCACGATATAAATAGGTTTTCAATAGGCCTTTGTGTGAGGAGAGTAATTGTCTCTTTAATCATGGCATGTTGCATACTGGCCTAATGGGTCTCTCATACTGAGACACTGGCATGAATGTTGACATGAGTCAAGGGCTAGCTGTAATTGTCCTGTTTTACATTCCTGACAGACACACATCCTTCAAACCATGAATCCGAACACGTCCTTTAGAACCTAACCTCTCAAACACAGCATATTTGAATGACAGAGTTAAAAAAAAGAAAATATTTATATAAATGTGATAGTTGGTGAGAACAATATGGAATCGGTTTCCCTGGAAGGACTGGGTTACAGGTGTAGAAAATAACCCTTCACTTGATATGAAGATATAGATGGGTTCTCCGGTCACATCCTAAACTAAACTCGACTGTGTACCAAGAGACCAGGATCTACTGCAGAGACCGGCTCAGAGAGACCTTGTGATATATGTGCCCTGCACTCACCCCTCAGCTGATTTACCAGTCCCCTCAGGGTCACGTCTCTAAAGTTACCCCTGCAAAGCCCCCTCTCACTCCACAGGAGACTGAGGGGAACATCTGGAATTGCCATCCTCAGCCCAGACCAGGCCCTGGTCGATGTGAGGCACTGGCGGCCATTTTATGAGCGTGTCTCTGGAAGGCAGGGTTGATCAAAGCAAGAGACACTCAGCTCTGTCTGAGAGCATCGTACTGCTTTCATCAGCGCCCTTCAGCAGGCTGCGGGCTGGAGGGTTAGCGCTCAGTCAAGGTGATTAAAGTGACGTGGCACGTCAACATCATATGTAAATATAGCTCAAACTGGGAAAAAATGAACTATAAAGCGATGCCAGGTTCATACATAGTTGATGATCCAAAAATGTAGAGGTCATATGCTTGAATCCCCTACTCCTGCTGGGATGATGAGGTTTAAAGTGGTTAACTTAATATTTGACGAGGCAGCAATATTATCACGACAAGATTCAAGGATAGATTAACACCGGTTTAGTCATCTATGACAAAAACTACTACTTAAAAAACGACTTCATTACATTTCTCCAAAATTAATCAAATGGTTTATGTTGATTAGAAAATGTGACCGTTGTCCACTTGAATGCCTTGCAGGGAAAACATGCTCAACGATGCTGAGTTATTCTGATTGGAATCCTATCAATCTCCCTTAATTTTTGCGTTCTTGTTGCCCTCAAGAATAATGTGTCCCCCAGGTCATTAATTCCAAAGCGGCGTCCCCAGTCTTTTCACGGGAACCGGGTCACAGCCCTGTGCCTATAGAGGATTGATGTTTGACAGAGCAGAGTCTGTCTAATGTACTGGCTGGCCCGGGCCACGTGACTGAACCCAGTAAATCATCCTCCGTAGGGACGGTCTGAGACAGTCTGCTGAGGGTGGAGAGATGTGATCCTGTCCTCCGCCACTCTGGCACCACACAACACTCTTCTTTATCTCCATCTCTTTTTTTTCCTCTCCTCTTCGATCTCGCTCTTTTCTGGATCCTGTCCCTTCTGTCTCTTCCTCATTCGTCCTCTTTTGCTCTTACTTTTTCACTCCATTCCACCCCCCACCACCCCCCTCTCTTCTCTCTCTCTCTCTCTCTCTTTCTCTCTCTCTCTCTCATATAGTGCTCCTTCAACAAGCAGCTTTACTTAAGCACGATTAAGACACGTTGAAAACTGTCCCACTCTCGGGTCTGACTCCAGGGGGCACTGAGAAGACGTTTCTCTGTCTGTTGAGTAAATAAGATTTTATTCTGGGAAGACAGACTCTCTGGGGAGATTGAGGGAAATGAAATAGAAGTGTCCGAAAGCAGCCGTGGTTCTTAGAGCAGACATTAATACCCCGAAAAGCCAACACTGTAATTTAACAGGACTGAACTCTTTTTTTGCTTTTTTCTGTGAGGAAGTTGTACCATGATGCAAAGTTGAATGTGAGGATGGATTCAATAAGTGGCCAGTATACACATTTTAACATCAGCTTACTGGTCACTGGTGTAACTTCCTCAGTGAAAAGCAAGAAACAACACATGAATCATCAATGGGGAGTCAGATGGCTGAGCGGTTAGGGAGGTTCAGAAGGTTGTTGGTTTGATTCCCGGCCGTGCCAAAATGACTGTGTCCTTGGGCAAGGCACTTCACCCTTCCCTTGGAGAGAATGTCCCTGTACTTAGAGCGTCTGCTAAATGGTTAAATGTAAATCAAGCATTCGACCCAAATCACCATCACCACTCCAACCCAACACTCAGACCTGTACAGTCACGCATTATAAAGAAGGGAAGGCCTCTTCACCAAGGACTCCTCAGCTACTCCCATCAGGCAAGCTTCAGAGCATCTCTGGCCAAACGGAGGATTTGGAAAACTGTTTAATTCCCTCGGCAATATCCATTTTCAGGCCAAATAGACTGTTTAAGGCAGCTTTGCACACCTACTCGTTTATTTGTGGACTGTTTGTGTTCAAAAGGAGTTGTATGTAATTTTATACAAGTCTTTCATGGGTGTGTATTTTATGCTGTTTGTGAGCCCTAAATTAAGAAAATGTTATTTTATCGTGTGACAGACTAAAGTCTTTTTCAATCTTGGAATCTTGAATTGAATCTTGAGCTCTATATATGTGAAGGTTTTTTACCTTTTACAGGAATCCACTGTCTGCTTAACTCTCAGAAGGATGTAGGGATTCATTTTGAATCTTGCAGTAGGGTGGCTGCAGGCTATAAGCTATTTCACCTTTAAAATGTCAACATTACACACACACACAATCAGTGGGGCCCATTCCATGTGCTGAGGTTGCCTGGTGAGCCAGCTGTTGGTGAGTTTAGTTTACATGTGCTGTTCAGTCAGGTCCAAACACAGTCTTTTCCCATGGAAGTCTGCCCAGGTCTTGTCAGCAGTACTCCCACAACGGCACAGCGGGCATTTATAATCAAGCATTTTCTCACTCTAACCGGTGTGACTTATCAGTAGATTACAGCGTTCCCAGTGAGTTATCACCTCAGCTCATGTGACATCCAAGTTAAAGTGTAAGCAGCAGAGCTTTTAAAGTCTGGTATGGAAGCAAATCAGTAACATAATGTTTCAAATTTTAAAAGGCATTGAATACTTAATATTGAAATTGATCACCACCGAATTAGTTGGTTTTTAATTCACCTCTTTCAAATTGAAATATAAATATATTTCAATGTAACAAAAAAATCGGATCCAAAAATTCAAGGTTCAGAAATTCAAATAGAACAAAATTCAGGCTGCTCAAATTCGAATGGTGAAATTTAGATCCCAAAAATTCTAGCCAAAAAAATTAATGACGAAAAAATTCTGACCTAAAACATTCTAGCCGAAGAAATTCCGTCCCAAAAAATTCTAGTCAGAATATTTTTTTCAAAAAAATAATATATATCCGAAAAATTTCAATTGCAACATCCGGGATACCAAAGTATTGCTTGCCTCTTGCCCTTGACCGAACCTTTCTCCTCAGACCCCAGACTGTGATTGTATGACTGATCTGCATGTAGGCCTATGTATGCGGCTAGCCAGTTAGCTACCGTCCGTGAGCTTCGCTTTTAACCACCCCCAAAATAATTATGCCCAAACCGTGCAACGGAACCTTCCAGCCGATAGGAACGCAATCAACATTTTGACACCGACACTGTCTATGTAGTGCACATATTGAGGGTCTAGTTAGGGTGGTAAAATAAATAAGTATAGTATAGGGTATATGAGAGAGAAACATTGTGCCTTGCAAAATGTGGAATGTTCAATACAAATATTTCAGTGCCGTTAAGGATGAATACAATCCAGCTCTACTGACATCTTTTAATTTTCATATTTTATGAAGTATGATCACAACTTTGTCGGACATTTAATTGTGTTGTTGGCAGACTCTTTTAGCGATGGGGGAAATTTGAACTTGTGACCTTATGATCTGCAGTGAAATGCTATGATCGCCGAGCTCTACCCACCCCTGAATTAAAAAAGTAAACAACAAAATCAGAACTAAAGCAAATAGCTCGAAGCCAGTGAGGCTGAACATGTCCAGTTACTGTGAGAATACCCTATTGACCCCTGTGTGACGCTGGCTGTACGTAAAGTGATACTGGAGATCAGATCTCACCTCACAGCCACTGTCTCTGTGAGGTAGGAAAGTTTTAGGACAGTCAGTTAGCCGTCACATGTGAAGAGTTATATACTGCAGGCGCTACATCTGACAACAGGGTGTTGAATTTTCAGTCAGCATTCACAGGGTTAAAACACCTGGTCTCCTTGTCTGACCACTGTTGTTAGAGCTGGGGAACTGCTTTGCATTGAGATTACATTAACTACCATGTAACTACATAGCAATACGTAGGGCCTACAGTAACAAAGACAAAACAAACAAGCTTCCACTGCCACCAAGGTCACAGTGGCCGCAAAGACACTAAGGCTAAGACATATTCGTAATAGAGAAAGTTTAATCATTAAAATATTATTTTTGTCAGTAATTATTTGAATCTGGCATTATTATTTGTATATTCTGTTTCTTATATAGCGTTATGTGAAGCTGGTTTGAAACAGTTTCCATGGCGAATAATATCTGTTAGTGGTTGGCCTCATCTGCCTCTGGTTGCCCCATCTGCACTTTATTTCTCTACGCATGTTTCCTTGTCATAATTTATAAGCTTGCAAAACTAAATAATGAAGCACATGATAAATGTTGATTTAAAATACATCCGTGCAAGTTATGCAGCATATTCATCGGTCTGTATTTTGCCATGCCTGTTCTATGTTTTCTACAGTTAAAAATAGTCTGGAGTATCTACTGAAACACAGAAAGGCAGTGTAGAACCAGAAAGCCACTACAAAGCATTTCTACCAGGCTTTCATCCAAGACTCTCTTATATGCCTCAGCACACACACAGCCTCTCCCCCCTCTTCCCAACTCCCGTCACCCCCTCTCCTCCCATCCCCCCAACATCATTGCAGGGTCATTGCACTCTTGAACCAGAAAAGTCTAGGCAGTCATTCTGACATATTCCATATGAGGCTTCTTTTATACATGGCTGTGTGTGTTTGATCCATGGAAACCACTTGTCTGTTACTAACAACATGCATAGAACAACCTCAGACGTGTAAAATAAACCAAAAATCAAAGCCGTCATTGAGTTGACCGTGTCTTGCAGACGAGGGTCAGTAAAGTGTTGAGCGTACCGAAGTGTGGCTCACTGTACTCAGGTAGTGAGAGGGAATGTGTCTGTTCTGAAACGGTGACTTGGCACAAAAAAAAATTCCCACTTGTGAACACCCCTTTTATCTTTGTCACTCCAGAACAATCTAATATTTACACTGCTCTGCATCTCCAATCGATGGTAGCATTAGCATAGACGTGTATCACATCCATGTGTTCACACCCCACGTGCATACCCCTATGTGCAACAACCCTAGGCCAAGAATATACCAGCCTCCTCCTAGCCAGGGGAGGAGCCAGCCAGCTTCCTACTGTGACCAGCCCCCTCCATAACAGCAGCTAATTGATGTGGAACCTAACAAGTCAAGACTCCCTTTCATCTTTTCCTGAGAGACAGAGGCTCGTGCTGCTTGGGGGTGGGAGGGGGGTAGGGAGGAGAGGGGGAAGGAGGAGAGGGGGAGGGAGGAGAGGGGGAGGGGGGAGGAGAGGGAGGAAAGGGCGAGGAGAGGGGGAGAAGGGTGAAAGGAGGACAGGAGAGAGGTTGCCGAAGCCTAAGGACACCGTCATGAAAAATGTATGGTTGCCGTGCAACACCCAGCCCATAATTTATCCTCGGGCACCAATCTCTCAGACGCGCCAATCTGTGGCTGCACCTGTGGGACCTCCCAGGCCATTAAAGGTCCATTGTGATCGGACAGGGACAGAGAGAGGCCCAGGCTCAGTGTTTGTGTTGCAGCCAGCCACGATGATCAGTGCCCCTCCATTCCATCAACGCCATCATCTCAGTCTCTGTGTTCAGGAGGCCTGAACAGAGGACCTTCCACTGTGTCAGTGGAAAATCCTGGCATTCAAAGGCAATACCGGTATTTCATTTCATAATGATTCAGGAAGTACATAGGGAGTAGGGAGTCAGGTGGCTGAGCGGGTAGGGAAGCGGGCTAGTAATCTGAAAGTTGCCAGTTCGATTCCCGGCCGTGCCAAATGACGTTGTGTCCTTGGGCAATTCACCCTACTTGCCTCGGGTGGAATGTCCCTGTACTTACTGTAAGTCGCTCTGGATAAGAGCGTCTGCTAAATGACTAAATGTAAATGTACATAGAGTGACAGATGAAGTAGCCACGTAAGAATGCATTGCGTTCATTCAGCAAACACGTTTATTCATACAGGAGGGGTTTGAACCTTCGAACTGGAACCTCCTGATCTGCAGTGAAGTGCTCTACTTCTGAACTGCACCCTCCCCCATCTCTCCTTCTCCCTCCCCCATCTCTCCTTCTCCCTCCCCCATCTCTCCTTCTCCCTCCCCCATCTCTCCTTCTCCCTCCCCCATCTCTCCTTCTCCCTCCCCCATCTCTCCTTCTCCCTCCATCTCCCTCCCCCATGCTTGGGTTCAGTATGGTAATGACTGGCATGAAGTGTTTCCACACACAGGGAACAGCAACATGGACATGCATAAGCAGCAGCTGTCAAACCCACACATCCTAATTAATTTCATGCATTGGTAGCTGGCCTTGATGAGAGAGAGCTGATAAATGAGATAATAAGCATCAATGAGGGAATCTTAAGTGGGGCAATGTTACAGATGAGGACGGTGTGTGTGTGTGTGTGTGTGTGTGTGTGCGTTCATGCATGCGTGTATGATAGCAGTTTGTGTGTGCATGTTTGTGTGTGCATATATGTGTGTTTGATAGCAGTGTTTGTGTGTGCGTGTGAGTGTGTGTGCTAGGTGTGTGTGTGTGCATGTATGAGTGTGTGATAGCAGTGTGTTTGTATATATATATATGTGTGTGTGCGTGTGTGTGTGTGTGTGTGTGTGTGTGTGTGTGTGTGTGTGTGTATGCATGCATGAGCTCAGTTCCCTCTGTGTCATGTGAGGACAATGCTCAGGCAGGTTAGCTGGGGAGAAATCTCTCGCCAGCCAAGTCTCTCAGACAATCAATGATCTGCAGCAGGATGAACCGCTGCTCTGTCTGCTGGTGAGGATCCAGATTAGTCCCCCGTTTCACAGTCCTCCTACCTTCCCTCGCTCCATCATGAACAGAAATGCTTTATTTCAAGTGGCTCCTTCTGGGCTCAGGTGAGGACGTGGGTGTTCTGGTGAGCTGAGTGTTGGACCATGCGAGCATATCTAACCCATCTGGCGGAGGCCTTTTCACATCTACTCTCACCTTGAAGGAGGAGGAGGTGGTTAGAAACCTTCCTTGGGTGTTTCAATAGCCTCGGGGTGTTTGTGGATGTCCTTTGTGTTGATTGAACCCAGGAACGGTCCCAGTTCCTGGTAGGACTGTAGATTCACCTGTCATTAAATGTACTGCAGACTCTAGTTAGTGCCTGTATAGATCATTCACAGAAAGGATATTATTTTTCCTTAAATAATCATTCTTATAATTATAATCTCTATGTACTATTGAAGTATTGTATATCATTAAAGTATATCGTACAAGTAACAACAATAAAAATTATCTTCATAGTGTCATGATTGATGTTTATAACGATAGATTCGGCAACTTATATTTTATTTTATTGTATATTTAATTCTATTCTAATCCCACTTAGTACTGCTAGTTTATGTACCCTTAGTATAGATAGTCCACATATTTAAATTTTAGGTCCCTATATGTTTATTGTATGCACCTTCCTGCCAAAGCAAATTCCTTGTCTGTGCAAACTTTCATGGCGAATAAATCCCATTCTGATTCTGATGACATTTAAATGCATTCATTCATCAGACACTTGAATCCAAAACAACATACAGGGAGATTTAAACCTGGAGTCTCTCTACCCGTCCAAACCCTCCCCCAACATTAAATGATCCACAACCTGTAATTGTTGCCTTTCTCTGGGGCTGTTGTCATTTTGAAGGTAATACTTTTCCTCGTGGCAATGTGTTTCCATGCGCTGTGGTCAAGGAGATTTCTCGATTGCTCCCTCTCTCTAATTACGAATTAGTTGCAGGCCTTGGATATCTCTCTCTCCTTTAACTGTGCTTCTTCTTTTCCTTCAGCCCAGAATGAACACCATCAGCAACAGCATGGTTCGTTTTGATACCTCAGTCGGAAATAAAATATCGAATGAGTAATGTCTGCAAATTGAAACCTTAAGAGTGAGAATCGCAGGCACCCAAAGCCACACAACATAACAGTGCTCTCTGTTTTACCTTTGAGGCTCCTGTCAAAGAAATCGCACACTGATAGATCCTGTTCAACAAATCCAGCTTTGCTGACTCACGGCCTCCTGTTCTTTGTCCAGACACCTCATACAGGTGTAGAAGATCTGAAGGAGAGTAAATATTGAATCACAAAGATGAGTCCTCTGCTATGCTTCAGCTCGCTGTTCAAGCGTTTCTGTGTAGAAAAAGGCTGTGACATGTTTAAATTAAATTTGTTGTGGACAAAAGAGCTGTGTCGATCTGGGAGAAGTGTCACTGTGTCACCTCATTTCCTGTAACGACTATTCACACTTCCTGCTAATTCACAAAATCCAGACAAATGAACTGCTTTTGAGAGTAGACTATCACATAGATGGAACTTCATGCTGTTGCTTTGCCAGTATACCCAAGGACAACAAACATGATGATTTTATGGGAATCGGTTGAATTCTAATACCCATCCTGTTGATTAGCGTATACTTTGTTACATGTTGAAAATAATATAATAGGCTATTAAAATCTAATTTCAGCAGATGTATTATCTACAGATTTGCTCGTATTGAGTCACGAACACAAATGCAAATATCTTACGCAAGTGTTTCTGTTCTCTGAAAACAAGACGTCTAAGCCAGAGGCTAAGATTTTAATGAGCGACATCTTGAAAAGGACAACTCCTGTCGGAGTCAAAGTCCGGCCCCAACGATCCGAACGAGGCGAGCAAACACACACAGCCGTAAGAAAACCCACGTTTAATGTGTTTGTCATTTCTTTGTGCTGTGAGCAACTGAGAAACAACCCACGTCTCATTAAAGATGCTCTTTCTTTCACCGTCCCGACGCTTCCTGCGAGCCTGAGAGGTAATTTGTTGCCGGGGCGTTGATGGGGAGAGCAGAGCTGCACGGAGGCCTAATGGCTGTAAGGGGGCGGTCCTCAGTTGGGGCCGCTGCGGTACTACCTACAGTGACTCAGCTCTTATCTCCTAGACCACCCTCAGGTTTCTAAACCGAAGTTCTTGGATGTGTGAAGCTGATAACGAGTTGCTCATACTCACTTTTGGACCATATGGTACAAACTGCCTGGCAGTCATTTCGGAGGATAAATGTCAAGATTTATAAATAATATAGCCTACTGATAAAGATGGGACGCTTTACTGGGATAAAGGCACGATTTGAAAATGTTTCTCTAGATTTTTTTTAATTTCATTCTTATAATCCAGGAGTTCATTATTTGTCTTTCAAATGATGTGGGGAAAATCACACATGCATGCAGCACACAGTTGCACAGTCTAAACTAGTAAAGCTGAGTTAGCAAAAAATACCAGTGTAGGCCTATCATACAGAACTGTTGAGGCCTGACACAACGCGATCAACGTTTTTCATAACCAATTTGGTTATGAAAGTTTGTGGAGATTAAAAGCTACGTTTGAGGCGACGCTACATAATTAGTATGGTTTGAAATCATTACGCCCTGCGCTTAAGTGCTGTTACGCAAGCCGTGTCGCTTATGCCATACCTCAAAATGTCAAACCTCGGTTTAATATATCAAACATATTGGCAAGCAATTATAGGCCTACGTGGGCTATGTCTACGTATTACATCACATTATTCCTTTAGCTGAACACAACTTTGGCAGAGCAATTTCTGAATCAAAGGTGCCTTTGGAGACCATTCTGAAGAGGCTGATGCACATAAATGTAAAATACGAGTGTTTCCACGTAAACACGCGTCCTCTTGAGTGGTATGGCTTCTTGCATTTCAGACACCTATCCATCTTTCAAAACCTTGCTGACCTCGTGGCGAGTCGGTATAAACAGATAGGAAACGAAGGGCGAGATCCCATCTGTACTTTCATTTATATGTTAATCTGTTGGGGCCTTGCTCTTGGTCGTGAGTGATTCGCACATACAGGACAGTAATGGATTCAGACGGACATGTTCTTGCTGCCCTGGACCTCATGCATTCTCTGATGGCGGAAAATACATGCAATTTACCCTACTGCTGACTCCATAATCGTCCCATTTATTTACAACATTACCTTCTCTGAGCAAAACAAGCTGCTAAATGTAAAACTGCTTTATATTCGTGCTTATTAGCAGTCGTAATTCTAGAGGACACATATGCATTAGTCTGCGTTCGCCGGATAGAAAGTTGCGGTCGCTATTCAAAGGCATAAACATGCACTGAATGCCAAGTAAGGCATAGAAAGGATGAAACGAACATTTCACACGCAAAAAGTGAGGTCATGGTATTAGGGGAGGGCACAGATGTCAAAGCTTTCTTCTTGGTAAGGGTACCGAGTTTGAACCCAGCAAAGTGCAGTCCTTTTTGATGTGATCTTCATTTTTGTAGGGGTGATCCTAAGCGGAAAAGGAGTATAGCCTACTTAAATAAATAAAAAAGAAAAGAAATTATCTAGCTCTTTCCACACAACTGGAAGTGTACTTGAAATGTGATTTTGTGTATAAGATTACACTTTATTAATCCCTAGGTGGAGAAATATGGGAAAATTCCCATTCTCATTGAAACTTTCATATTTGTCAGGTGAATTAAGTTAGACTTCCTGCAAGACAGTGCAACCTGCATTCCTCCGGTGTATCGCTATAAATACTTTGATTCACAACACGTCACCATCTGAAATGACTGTAGCCTACATTCACAGTATACAAAACAAAACATCACCCACCATCATACCCAGCTTTCCTTCACTCTCCCAGCCCCTCCCCCCTCCCGGGCCCCTCCTCTTGGCAGGCCTGTCCAGTCACCCCCAGCCCTGCCACCGTGACTAATGAGTCCAGACTCCTGTACTGGCTGCCCACCCTGGCCCGGCTGCAGAAGGGGTGAGGGCCTGAGGAGCCCAAGGTACTGACCTGGAAGAGGGGGGTGCAGATAAAGAGGGATGGGCAGGGAGGGGAGGAACTAGGGGGCTCCGACGGAGGTGCGTTTGGGGAGCGCTCAGTCGGAAGGTCATGCACTGGTTGGGCTGAATGGCGATCACCTCGAGGGTCAGTCGAACACAATGGGTCAGCCAATGATTTTGGATGTTGGTTAAAGTCTGTCTGGATGGGGCAGGGAGGCTGGGGAGCTGAGGGGCAGTGGAGCTGTGAGATCAGGCTGGATGGGGCAGGGGGGCAGTGGAGCTGTGAGATCAGGCTGGATGGGGCAGGGGGGCAGGGAGGCTGGGGCAGTGGTTGTGAGTTCCTCTTCTCATCCCATTGGGGTTCATGGGGTTTTACTGCGTGCCATAAAATATTTTAAATTAAACTATTCTAACTGTGCTGTTGTGGCCCTCACATCTGGAGTGGGATGGTATCTTCCCATGTTGATTCCAGTTTCCTCATGTGTTAATCCCTCATAACAGAGGGCCTGTGGAGAGTCACGCATGTGTCCCTGGGTCCTGTTACACCACACACTTTGATCCAACCCTCAGGAGGAGAGCGGAGGTGTCCTGGACTGAACTCTGCAGCAGTGGTTTGCTGACTGAACACCAGGAAGAGGGGGGGGGGGGGGGAGAGAGAGAAGGAGAGGGGTGGGGAGGAGAGAGAGGAGAGAGAAAGAGAGGGAAAGAAAGAAAGATAGATGGAAAGAACCAGAGTCGGCTTTGCCATCGCTGCATAACTCCCTGACTCTTGACAATAATAGCTCAACATAATAAGCAATGCGGCTTTTCAATACCTATAAACACCCAGGTGCTCCTCTCCTCCTCGGCGGGGGGCAGGGGCAGGGGCAGGAGTTCTTTGTGATAGAAGTCGCTGTGCTCAGCTCAGGGAGGGAGGATCTGATGGCTGTCATTCCCACACACATACGTGAACACACACACACACACACACGTACACACACAATCATATGGTAATCATTCCCAGCTTCAGGATTCCAGTTCCTTCTAGTCCCACATGTGGAAGGAAGGAGAAGCCATGATAAGCTATTGAATACTGCACACACCAGCTAAGACTCAGACCCCGGATAGATCTGGCTTCACTGCTGCATTGTTTATTGTACTTGGCTTCAACTGTAATGATTAATGATGTGAGGCATAACATGGTATGCTATGGCCTATTCACACAGTAAGTAAAATCAAGCCTCCAAAGGACTTTGTTCAGGGGACAGGGCTGCAGTAAACAGTCCCTGTGAGGGCAGTATGAAAGCTTGCTCAGGTGAGTAATGTAGGTTGTTGTGTATGCAGTGAAAGTAGAGCGGCTGTGTGCATGTCGGGGCTGAGCTTCAAAGGGAACCAGTTTGTTTAAGACGGTCTTCTAAAGCTTTTATTCACTTTATTTGGTGGAAGCCCATGGGGATTATGCAAACGTTAGCAAACATATACACAAACAGTATGTGGTAAGCATGATCCATCATTCTTGGCCCTTTGTGTGTCTACTGAACATCTTCAGCATTATTGTGAATCACTTGTGTCTCAGAACATGACTGGTTATCTTCATTGAATCGGTGAGGGGTATTTTGGTCACTTAAGTCTTTAAGTCATTTATGGTAAGACTATACCTCTTTCACCAAACAGGTGAGATGGGTGTGTAAAGGGGCTAAACGTCTTCAATCTTTTCACAACAACTCTTTGAAATAGTTTCTTTTGTATCTTGTTGTCCATAGAGGACAACAAGATACAAGGGTTGTCCAACCCTTTGATGGATCAAAGTATTTTTTTTACCTGTTCTGCCACGTCCTTAACTGTGTGTGTTAACCGACACTCCCCGGATGCTAACCTAAGTCTTATTCGGCCTCCCACTGTGAAATGGTGGCGCATTTACTGTATGAAAGACAAGATCCTTTCTCTAACTTATTAGTGAAGACGATCCAGCGGCAGCTCTAAAGGTAATAGGATATGCAGCAGGGCATGTATTTATGCTGCTGCCAAGCCCATTAGCCACCTCCATCCCGCCATTATACATCTCCATCCAGCAACGCACCGTGAATCACAGCCGCTCCCCGCTGTGAATTATCATGTCGTTTACAGCGCGAGGAAGTTTATTTTTTTCTCTGTTTGAATTTACGATTATTAAGAAAAAGTGTCCACAACCTTGGCTCATTTAATTGGAAACCGACGACGATAACGTTGTACACCTCACCACACGTTTCAAATTAAAATAAGAAATGGATGAGTCATGAGTGGGTTTACTGGAGTGGTTCGTGCATGGCTTCCCAATCACCAAGCAGCATGTTACTTTAGCCCATTAAACTTAAACATTGAACAAGTAATGAATAATTTGACAAATGTGAACTATGTTGGCCTGAAATGATGCATAGCTGCTTACTCTCTACCATCCTATGCAATAACTAGGTAAACGACTAATGTAACACTGTGGTAGAGCATTTGACTGCAAACCAAGAGATATCCTGTTTAAATCCCTGCTGTAAATTGCTTTGGATAAAAGCTTCTTCTGAATGATTGTGTTACATTACAAGAACACAAGTCTCATTCTGAAGCTGGACCATCCCTCAAGGTCCACCATTCCTCCTCAAACATGCACCAAACACAGGCCGGACATTTCCAACTAGAGTGGCCAACTCATTTCAAGCATGGGAATCCATTTTGTGCAGTCCTGGGATATTGTGTAGGTGGTTGTTAGTTTCCACAACAAGGGTGGAGGAGGAGAAACAGATGTGGTTGCTAACAGCATCCAAGACGGAGACGATCGTCCAAGTACGGACTTGGACGCCTCTTCGGACGATGACCTCATCACCAGATGTTTCGATTGTTAACACCCATTTGAAAAACTCTCAGAACACCTCAACACGTTTTATGGCTGAAACGGTATCTGTAACAACCCGTACTAAAACTTTTAAATTCAGTTATGCTCCTGTGCATTATGGGGACTTGCATCTGACAGCTCTCAAGCAGCCTTTTGGTTAGACAGGGATGACTGGAGAGAGTAGTGAAGCTGCTTAGCAACGACCTCAGATCAGTTTAATTCGAATGCGTCAATGCAGTGTCCTGGCTTCGCCCTTCATCATCGAATGCATAGAGGAAAGACTAAGTGCAGCTGTGATTAAACTTGCAATTGGCAACATTATGAAATAACAACGGAGAAATAGCACCCCCAATTTTTGTATGACCATCTGTGTTTTCCTCCAGCTGGAGTTTGATTGACAGCGGTTTCACAAAGTAGGCCAAGGAGGAAGACCCGCCTCGCCAAAGATGATTGGCTGGAACAGGATTGCTGGAACATAATTGGCTGGAAAGTAGCGGGCCACTCCAAAATTAGAAACTGACATTTGACTGGCACTGAGCCATCCATGTTGCTTAACAACTCTGAGGGCCTCATTAGTTCACATGTTTAATGGGAACGAAACATTATTTTTTTACTGAAAAAGTCTTACCTATTGTACCTTTACATTGTGAGTTAGAAGTTGACCCCTTTTCTGTATGTTGATCTTTGGATTCCCTCTTAATCTTCTCTAACAGCTACTGAATAGGGTCGTTATTGGCTTGACATCTGCGAGGTTTACAAACTAGTTTCTGTATACAGTAGATAATTGCTGTTCCTATCTATCCTAGATATCATACATACACAAGATATACCCTGACATGACCACGATGAAAGGACAACTCACATCACACTACATGATAGTTTTGGTGACTAGTATTCATCTGCACTTTGTCAGGCTATTTCATGTACATTTTGATGCACTGCTGAAGAACATATTCTATTATTAGTTTACATAAACAGAAAATAAGTCAGCAGCGATTTTAGAGTCAGAGAATTTTAGTTCCCAGCATTAAAGCAAATATGTTTTATTAAGCACTTCAATATACATCAGAAAATTCAGCTTAATATAGTACAGGAAATATTTTTTAAAATGAAAAGGTCAATGTACATGTTAAGCTATTTACAATAAAAATATTGAAGGTCAATTCAAAACAATGTGACAGACAAACACAGGCAATAATACAATGACTGCTTGACAAGACGGCTAAATAATTCGGAATACTGTGTTGAGAACTGATACTCCAGTCCTTCCATTAAACCTTCATGGCATACCTTCAAGCTAAACTGAGAAGCCAAGAGATGTGACTTGGGTTAATGCATGTTGTGTTTGTGCATGCGATAGCAGGCCACTCCCCTCCCCTCCTTCCTCTCTTCCGAGTTGGCACAAGAACAGCTAACTTCTAACATTATGAAAAGCACAATTATGACATTTAAATGCTAACACAGCCCCAAGATCGTCCATGAGAAACAGATGTCTTAGATCCAGCAGCACCATCTCAAAAGACATCCCTCCGATCCCTCTGGAGTTTTATCTTGAGGAATGGCGCTGCAGTTGCTAGGAGAGACAACTGCTGGTTTAACTTTGGCTTGACACGTATACATTTCAAACAATGCTTTAAAACCCAAATATCACCGAAGTTTACAAGTCTGTTGTGTCGGTTGTGAAGGGAGGAACAAAACACTTTGCTTTGTGTTCATATCCAAAATATGCAGACAAGAAAAACACAACCAGCCACACAACAATTAAAAGAGAAGCAAGCTTTTCTGTCTTGCATTGCAGGTTTTACATTACATTGGATTCTGGGGATGAATGCATTTTAACATTGCTTTTGCTTGAGAATTCTGCATGGAGCATCAGACTGTTGACAGTACACAACTTGTTTACTTAAATATCAATTTAAATGCGCACACAAAAAATAAAACTGCTAAACAAAACAAATGAGTCCCACAGGGACAAAATGAAATCACATGGGTTGAATATTTCCAATGAACTCTTTACTTTCGCTCTGATTTCTCTAATACTACAAAGCACATTGCAAACAAAAAGTATTGAGATCACCAAAATAACTGCAGGCAACTTTTGAACACAGCACCAAGATAAGAGTATACAATACAAACGAGTGGCTTGTCTCCAAAATAAATATGCTTGATTATACTTGTTGAGTAAATTGCGATAGCTAGTAACATATTACACACAACATATGTTAAGCACATATAACAAGGTTAACACAGATTATTTTGGGTCTCTAGATAGGCAGAGTATTGATGAGTTGAACATATCCCATGAGTTGTCTGGATGTTCTCTGGTTAAAGGTGACAATGTACTCTGCGGAACATTGCTGTCAGTGTTTGTACAGTTGCAGCCGGAAACCAAAAAACATGTAGAAAAAAAAAAACGAAACTAGGTATATTTCCTTTGAATGATTGGTTTGATAAGGAACACATGGGTGAGTGACAGGCTGACGGAACATATGCATGTCTGTCATTTTCTCTCTTTTAAAAAAGTGCATACACTGCATATTAAATATCAATACATTAAATTAAAATGATAGTGTGCATGATTAGACTGAGGCTGTAACAGATGTAGGCACATCGAAGTATCAGTTCATGTAAGCCTTGTGCAGCAGTCAACATTCTTCTCTAGGTTGTCTGAGTCGTCCCACCGGAGTGGAAAAAACACGAATCGGTTCTTATGCAGATGAATATGGTTGCTTTGGCACATTCCTTCCATTGCCTGCGTGATGAATGGCATTCGAGACATCTGCAACGGTATGAGGATGACGATCTAGATTAGCTTTTCGGTTGGAAAATGTAAGTACTTGGCCAGATAATTAAATTCTTTCAAATACAATAAACAAGTTAAGAAAGACTGTTCCACTAATGATGGTTAGGAGTAAAATATCAAGCTCAGCTTAAGAAATTGTCATCTTTATTTCAAAGCAAGGAACACCTTTAACATTTATTTTGTATACTATACGGTCATTATGGTTTTTACGTTTACTTTGATGTTGAAATGAATGAAAGTCTGAACTAATGGATGTTCGATATTTCAACAACTTACACAAACAGTACAATAATGCCAGTGTACATTAAACATTATCAATATTAAATCACCAGCACGTTTTGATTAGAACGACAAGAAACACACCCCTTACCAGCTATAATGGAGTCTCCTTCTTGTAGTTAAACCCAGGATCAGATCCTTCAATCTGCAGCTTCAGGGCTTGTTTAAGGCTTAGTTCAGTTTCCCCAATGGGGTAGTTCTCCAGAACGTCCTGATGGCCTCTGCCCTGTACAGTCCTGGGGACAGAGACGCGCCCTAGGAAAACCTGATTGCCATGAAGGTGGTAGTTAGGGTTGGTCATTATGCCGTTCCTCTTCTTCTCTGCACAGCTCTGCTGTTGGAAGAAGAACTGTTCTGGAGTCGGGACCCCGTCCTGCTGTGTTGACCCACCGACCAAGATTTTGCAATGAGGATCCTTCACGGAAATGTTTGCCACGGACTTGTTCAGAGCAACCCTTTTGTCAAACTGGGTCATTTCGTACTCCAAAACCTGACTCGAGCCACTGTTCTTGAGCTTTTTCTTATCTCCAGATCCCCCTTTTCCATTCGAAGTGCCGTTTCCTGTTTTACTACCTTTGGTTGACTTCAGACCGGGCTTGACCTGAGCCCAGTCAAATTCATTCAACGGAGAACCTGGCTGATGACCGATGGACTTGGTAGTGGAGGAGGGGGAGACGATAGACTGTCTACTTCGGCTGCGAGGCAGAGAGTGTTGCTGTATTTGCTCCGTGAAAGTCAGCCCGTGAAAGCTGTCTATCGGCACGGTCTGCGCGGTGGCAGTGGATGAAGTGGTCCTCAAGGAAGAGTTTTTGGAACTCTTGAGAGAGTTGTTTGAAAGAGAGGACTTCTGCCTGTCGACAGTTGAGTCGGGAGATTCCGATGGGGAGCTGAAAGCGTGAACAGGTCCGTTGGGTAAACCGCGTCCTGACGACTGTAGTTCCCCAGCCCCGGTGCTACCAGAGCTGTTGGATTTAATCGTAAGGGACTGCATCTTCCCAGTTACAGACAGAGGGGTTTTCTGTTCCATGGTGTGCACCGGAGAGGGACTACAGCCATTGACACTCGAAGCTCCGTACTTCTCGAGAAGTTTGATGATCGGCGAATGGCCCCCTTTTGCAGCCACTCGCATGGCGGTGCGTCCAAACTGGTCGGCGTGATTGGGGTCGGCCCCGTGCTCTAAAAGTATCTGCACGACATCGATGTGCCCCTCCTGGGCAGCGATGCCAAGCGCCGTCGCCCCCTGATTGCAGGTGTGGTCCACGCGAGTGCCGTTGTCGATCAGAAACTGCACCACTTTCACGTGACCTTGCCATGCGGCGGACTGAAGGGCGGATCTCTTTTCGTTGTCGCAGGAGTTCACGTCGGCGTGATAGTTAATCAGCATCCGGACCATTTCGACATGTCCCTGCCAGCAGGATACGTGGAGGGCCGTTCTTCCCTCTGTGTCGTTGACTTCCACGTTGGCTCCGTTTTCAAGAAAGTACTCTGCCATGGCAAGTTGGTTCTCAAGTGACAATATGTACAAGGTCGGACGTCCATCTGCGTCCTTGTGGTCAATGTCAGCACCGTGACTCAGCAACAGTTCAACGATGTCCCTGTGACCTTCTAGTGCAGCCACCCTGAGGGAATTCCTCCCGTCGTAGCCTCGCTGGTCAATGCAGGACTTGTTTTCCAGAAGAATGTGGACGCAGTCGTAATGGCCCTCCTGTGCAGACAGTATCAGAGGGATTCGACCATCGTTGTCCACTTCTATGCACCGTGCTCCTTGCTCGATGAGGGCGTCACACACCTGGCGGTGGCCCTCAAAGGCAGCCATGTGTAGCGGGGTCCAGCCTGCGTCGTCCCTGTGATTTTCATCCAGCCCTCTGTCCAGCAGAGTACGCACCACCTCCACGTTCCCTTGAGCGGACGCGATGCTCAGGACCGTCCTTCCTTCGCTGTCGATGCTGTCGACAGCCGCCCCCCAGAAAAGCAAGGTGTTGACAACAGAGGCATGACCCATCGAAGCCGCGGCAAGGAGAGGCGTTCGCCCATTATTGTCCGTGTGATCTACATCCGCACCGCCTTCAAGCAGCAGATCCACCACGTCAACATGCCCTTCGTAGGCAGCTACAAGTAAGGGAGTCATGCAGTCTTTATCACAGTGGTCGACCTCTGCGCCCCTGTCAATGAGAAGGCTGACCACAGAGGCGTGGCCTTTACTGGCTGGCACACAGAGAGCGGCGACGGAAAGAGCCGTCCTGCCGTCCACGTCTTCGTGATTGATTTCCGCGCCGTGATCCAGAAGGTGCTCGACGATCTCCCTATGCCCCATGTACGCCGCCGCGATGAGGGCAGTCCTTCCTTCGTTGTCCGCTTTGTTGACCTCCGCCCCGTGTTGCAGGAGGTTCAGGACGATGTCTTCGTGACCTCCCCAAGCGGCGGCTCTCAAGGCGGTCCTGCTATCGGCGTCGGCACAGTCGACTTTGGCGCCAGCGTAGAGGAGAGCGGACACCACCTCTGAGTGACCTCCCCAGGCCGCCGACCTGAGGGCGGTCCACCCGTCATGATCGGTGTGGTTGATGTTGGCCTCACAGCCAATGAGGCAGTTCACCACTTTAGTGTGACCTTGCCTTGCTGCAAGGGTAAGTGCCGTTTGCCCATGGTTGTCCACCAGCTCCATGTTTGCCCTCCTGGAAATGAGCAAGTTCACCACATCCAGGTTCCCGCTGTACGCGGCGTTCGCCAGCAATGTCCTCCCGCTGGAATCGCACTGGTTGACCGAGGCTCCATTATCAAGCAAAGTCCGAATGGAGTCCTCCCTCTCCAGCGCCTGTTGGATGATGCAGGAGGCGTGGTCGTCCTCGTTGTTCACGTGAGCTCCTGCCTTCACCAGCAGCTGGAGCACCTCCTGCTCTTTGGGGATGGAGGTGGTCAGGGAGTCCTTGGCGGGCGTGCCGTTCCACACCATCCACAGAGCGAGGTTGAAAGGCTCGATTTGCAGGTTGGAGTTGATGAGATGCAGCGCAAACTCCTGCACCTCCAGCGGTTTGAGCTGCTTGGCCCGACAGGTGTAGCGCATGGCCATCATCCTGTGACCCTCTGCCGCATTGCACAAATACTTCTGGGTACAGTGCTTCACGTCCAGGAGCCACTCAGCAAAACTGTAATGAAATAGGATCTTGGTTCCTCCAAGGCCATCCACCAACAGCTTAGAGAGGATATCAATCTTCTTCTGAAAATCCTCTATGGTAAGAGTCGTGTTTTTGGTCCAGACAGCGTGATAAAGCTCCTTGATGGTGAGAGGCCTGCAGGTGGCAAGGATGACATTGAGGATCGGCTGGACTTTGGCGAACTGTTTCCGGACGAAGAGCCGTTGACAGAGCCACAGGTAGAGGCCGTTGAGAGTGCCGGGGATGTCTCGGATCTCGCGCAGCATGATGAAGTTCTCCACTACCCCGTCCAGCACGCGCTCCAGGTAGAGGAAGCAGCCGCTGCTCTTGATGTGGAGCTGGTTGAGCATCTCCGCGGTCTCCTTGGTGAGGTGCTGTCGCAGGGCCTCCTCCTGGTCCAGTCGCTGCAGGATGTACTGCTGCACGTCCTTGACGATGTACGCCTTGCGCAGGTCATCCAGGCTGATCTTTCGGAATCCTGAAAAGAGAGAAGAAAATGTAAGAATTAACAACCCAGTACTCTGTGAACAAGATCAAACGCAATCATTCTTAGTCTCAGATATTTTCCTTAAGAATGGCAAAGAAATCCTGTCCTTGATTATTAACTTTGCAATGTGTCAATGTATTACCACCAGGGTATTATTACATTGGGTAAAAAAATTTTTATTGTGACCATATGGAGGTGACCAACATTTCTTCACTGTACTCTATAATTAAGAAAATTGGGTCTGACCTTCAAAACATTGTCATTTCATTTTTAAATGTGTTCTTTTACCTTTGAAGAATTCTATTATGCCAACCTTTAATTTCTGTAGACGCGGGCTAATTAGTGGTAAAGCTATGTGGCTAAAGTAAAACCTTTCAAAGGAATTGAGAGCACGACCCTTTCAGTCTCTGGCAGTGCACCGCATCAATAGGAGTTCAGTATCTGCATGGCTGATCTTTTAAAGGACTATCAAAAAAACAACTTGTGTAATTGATGTTGTAAAAGACAGTTGGTGTCAAAGCCACTTTATCTTTCCTGACTTGAAACACCTTCACAGTTCCATCCACATCTTTCAGGATAATCAACTCTCAAAAAAAAATTTAGCTACAGATTACGAGGCAGGAAGGACATTTACTAATAGTTTTATTTTCAGTCTTATAGCAGCAGAGAGGAAGTTTACAAGACATTCCACAAGGTTACTGATATTATTTTCTTGTCTAACTAGCCTCCTGTTTTGGGAAAAGAGGCCGTTTAATTCTTCAGTTTTATCTAATTTCCTGGTAGTTTGAAAAACAGCCTGCCAGAAAAGATGGTTTAATTTCCTGCTACCCTGGTTGGGTGAAAATTTGCATTTTACAAATTAAAACAATTCTGTGACAACTTAAAACACACCCAACACACAAAACAAATACTCTGAAGTATTTATCTGATGTTCCTGAATGGAGAAGGATAGTATAAACAACATAAATCATCCTTGCAGAGAATAAATTCCAGCACATCCCTCTTTAATGTAAATTAATCTGTCTTGAATTATGCAACTGCAAAGATTCTCTTAGCACTATATCACACACACGTCACAATGCCCAGGGCAACATCCCATTCAGTAATGGTTATTGTTTGGGAAAAGGACTATGAAACTGTATCCCACACCTGGGCAATAGAGCCACACCTTTAGAGTAATGAGGGGAAGAATGAGGAACCCTTGGAATAGAGGACATCGTTACCTCATAGACCGAGCTGAATGCATGCTTGTCACCTCGTGAAATGTGACCATGCTGGTCACTGCAGTTCAGGCACACAACTAATCATGCCAAACTACAGTCCAGAACACAGAAGCCCATCTGATAAATGGTACAAAAACACATGGGTATCACCCATACTATCGCCATCAAAACGTCACCAACCCTAGATGACAAACTATGTAAAAGAGAACCCAACGACCCCAACCTCAGAGTTGGCAACAGTTTTTTAGCAACCGAGAGGATTTTCCACTGGCTCTCCCAGGGTCCGTGACCCTCCCCCCCCCCCCCCCCCCTCCCCCCTCGCCTAATCCTCCACTCTGCATGTTGGGATAGATCCAGCTGGGGCAGGAAACCCTGACAGAGAAAAGGAAGACGCCATTAACAGACAGTGTAGTGAGAAACTACGAGGCTATGACCCAGGAGCCCATTTTGAAACCTGTCGGTCCAAGTGCCATGAAATGTTGCATTAATGGTTGTCTAATGTTCGATTTATACACATCGGGTCATCTACCCACTATGTATGTGAAGAAGAAGCCAAAGGCAAGGCGTAGCGGTAGGAAGTAGTATATTTTGTTTCCCTCAATTTATATAGTTCTTTGTGAGAATGTAAACATTCGAAAACATCTGTTAAGTGTAAACTAAGCATTTGAATAATGACTCAATAATGACCATGTTTGGGGAACACAAGAACACGAACAGAGGAATGCAGAAGCCTGAGAAAGAAAAAAACAGATTTGAAAACCCAGAGGCCCAAAGAAAAGAAAGAAACGAACAAGGGAGAGCCTCCAGTCTCAACATGCCAAAAAAGCTTCTCTCTTTTTTTTTTTATTCAATTACTGTAAATGGATGAAGCTGACCTACAATTTCCACTCGAGTCATCCCAGACATCCCTTCAGATGGCCTGGATCTCTGCTGAGCTGCCACTGCACACCCTTATTGTTCCTGTCATGGAACATGGGAACTCTAGGGCACGAGGACGAATAAGCTCTGCACTGCCCCTACGGCGGTGAAACAGGAAGTGACACGATTCAGAAGCCATTTTCACTTTTCTTTGGCGTTCCTTTTCCAAAACAGGAATTTCTTCAGGTCTCACTGGCTGTCAGCCTAGGCCATGGAGACTGTTCATACTGGAAAACAATAGTTGGTAGCTGAGGGCTGGGGGAGGGTTGGTGTGGATGGTGGGGGGGTGAACGACTACTAAACAACCAACAACTGGCACATTCATCAGGGAGAGAGGAGCAGCTGCTCCTCGTTACTGAACCACACAGACACAGCCCTGCACACACAAAGAGCCAACTGTTTACCTTCCAGATTAATTTTTCAGATGACAAACGAGTGCGTGCGAGAGGGTTTGCATGTGCGTGAGTGTGTGTGGTAGTGTGTGTGCGTGAGCCTGAGTGTGTGAGTGTTTAGAATAAAGAAGCAGGGTCAACAGGTCCATCAGCCAGGCTACGGACCAGCACTGTGTCCAATTCAACACATTATTTCAGCAAAAAAACAATCTGAAGTCATGAGATCCTTAACATAAACAGAAACCCAAGCTACTCTCTAGGCCAGGCCTCTTCTCCCCTGGCCTCTTTTGTCCCCCTCCGGCCTCTCTTGTCCTGGCCTCACCTCTTGTACCCCCCCCCCTCCCCGGCCACTATTGTCCTGACCTCACCTTTCCTCTACTCCCCTCCCGTGGCTTCACCTTTCCTCCCATGGCCTCTCTTGTTCCCCCCTGGCCTCTCCTCCCCTGGCCTCACCTCCCCTCCCCTGGCCTCACCTCTCCTCCCCTCCCCTGGCCTCTCCACTTCTGGCCTCACCTCTCCTCTCCTCCCCTCCCCTGGCCTCTCCACTTCTGGCCTCACCTCTCCTCCCCTCCCTTGGCCTCTCCTCCCCTGGCCTCACCTCTCCTCCCCTGGCCTCACCTCTCCTCCCCTCCCCTGGCCTCACCTCTCCTCTTCTGGCCTCACCTCTCCTCCCCTCCCCTGGCCTCACCTCTCCTCCCCTGGCCTCACCTCTCCTCCCCTCCCCTGGCCTCACCTCTCCTCCCCTGGCCTCACCTCTCCTCCCCTCCCCTGGCCTCACCTCTCCTCCCCTGGCCTCACCTCTCCTCCCCTCCCCTGGCCTCTCCTCCCCTCCCCTGGCCTCACCTCACCTCTCCTCCCCTGGCCTCACCTCACCTCTCCTCCCCCTCCCTCCCTCTCCCTCTCCCAGCCTGTCTTCTCTAAGCCGCCAGTTAACCTCCCCTGCACTAGTGGCTGCTCAGCAGCTGCAGGGTAGTGGGTTCCAGAACATAAAGCCAGCCAGCTAAACACAAGCTATGTGCACAAGCCTTGACTCTAAACACACACAGAAAAACAGATTCTAAAGTACCTTGGAATTTCATTGGAAAATACTGCTGAAATGATCTTCTTTGCACATGAGAATGTACATTATATTTGTGTTTTAATGTGTAGCTAGTGTAAGAACAATACTTGTGCAGTATTTTAGCATTCTCAAAGCATTAGTTGAACTGCACACAGTCTGACAAACCGGACGGAACTACAAAACATTTTAGAATACAGGCATCCGACGGGTCTGGAAAGAGGTAACATAAACATTTTAAAGATTAGTTGGCAGACTGACATCTTGGCGACAAAAGATGAAACAGCCGCGCCCGAACATGTCCTGCAGTGAACCTCACTGACAAGGGGAGGATTTCCAGTTCGACCTGTTTTGTGGCAAGTGATAGGTTTAGGGGGTAGGTGTAGCTCAGCAGTTACCTGCATGTCAAAGAGGTCTTTGGATAAAAGTGTCTGCTAAGGCAACACCTTATTGTTGTAACATGTTTTTATCAACTGAAAAGACTGCAGGTGAACAGATGAAACACTGTTGAGTAAGAACATCAAGTCCTGTATTAAAGTATGTCCTCCTGTTACCTACAACAAGAAATAAAGCCTTACGTGCTTCTAAAACATATGAATAATAATGTGTTCATTTAGCAGACGGTTCTATTCAAAGCTAGGTACAGTTGTATTTGAACCTGCGACCTATAAATCTGATGCTGGGTATTGCTCTACCACTGAGCAATACCCCTTCTCATCAATCACATCACAACTCTCAAGGATTACTTATGCCAAGACCCAGATCACAGAGATGTTTTCCAAGACGATGAAACAAAGTTTGAGAGGTGTGAACGCATCGAGAAGCTAACCTGGGTGGGCATTACATTTACATTTAGTCATTTAGCAGACGCTCTTATCCAGAGCGACTTACAGTAAGTACAGGGACATTCCCCCCCCCCTAGGCAAGTAGGGTGAAGTGCCCTGCCCAAGGACACAACGTCATTTCGCACGGCCGGGAATCAAACCGGCAACCTTCTGAGTAATAGCCCGATTCCCTAACTGCTCAGCCATCGGACTCCCATCAGACATACATCGGCTTAGTTGTGCCACACCTTGCAAGGTTATATTTGAGCGTCTTCTTAAGAGTTTTGTCACTCATACAGATCAACCTGAGGCCAGACACTAAACCCACTAGAATTGAACGCAAAACACACATGGTGACAGCCCAAAGTCTGAAGAGCTCAATGTCAATAAACACAGGCTCATGGGAATACTAAAAACCCAGTCAGCTAGGCTAATTAATATGTCACCTCTACAGAATAATTATCTTTTCCCATGATCTGTTAACTTGAGTCATACTCGACTCTATTTGCTCCAGGAACACAATGACACTTATTGAGGGACTTGCTGCACTTGTTGGTTAGTTGTAAGTGGTTTAACTGCTTTTACTCGCTGTGAATTATATGGTTGCTTGCTTTCCTCCAGGTACACTCTAGCGCTTTCGAGGATCATGTTGTTTAATTGAAATTTGTTTACCTACATGCTCTTCTGGTTCCAACCATTGGCACTTATTTGCTTTTCACTATGTATGCTTCATGTTTTGGCTACCTGCAATGTTTTTGGGGCTATCTCGTTGTTTATGATCATTGACATATGCACTTTTTGTAAAAGCTCTCTCTCGTAAGTTGCTTTGGATAAAAGCGTCTGCTAAATGACTAAATGTATTCAAATAAGACATTATTCGGTTGCACTGTTTTTTGGGGAAACTAGTACCTGGTCGAAGGAAAGGGCTGGAGATTTGCTCATATTCCACCAACTTGAAATTCTCCCAAAACTGACCTCTAAATGAACTTGGGGGCCCCCCCCTCCCCCAATCACAGCTTGGTTCTTGTGCACAATAATGTACTCAACTCCTGGATGTCAATCATGTTTAATTAACTAGCAAGTCACTTCAAATGAGCCAGCTACCTGCTACAGCAGCGGGGGAAAATTTTGGTTTGCATGCCCACACGGCAGACTTTTAGTTCTCAGTTGGAGGAATGTACACACAGCTCTCAGTTAAGTCAGGTACTTGCAAAGTTATCATTGGCATGCGAGTCAAGACGGTGAGGGACAAACCCTTTCTACCTTCCAAGCAAGGCAAACCAAAAAACGCGCCGGGATTTTCTAAAAAGGCATTCATAATCCCCATCATCTAACGAAGGCCTAATTGAAGATCCTTAAATTAAAGCATGAACAGACATGCTTTTTCTTTTACAAAAGAACCCTAAAGTCATACCAATCTTAGTCTGTCAGACTGGCATCTCTGGCAGGACCAGAGAGCATACAACCGTCACCTGAGAGGAACTGGGAGGAAGACAGAACGAAGACTCGTCTGCCTTGTCTACCGCAGAGCTTCAGCCGCGAGGCACCTGAGGTGTTCCAGAAACACATGGAGCAGACCTGTAATTAGCCTGGCTGTCAGACTACTCTGTGGTAAATTACAGTATTCATGGGGATTATAACTGCTTTCAGCTTGGCTCAGAGCTGGACAGGCAGTCTCACAGACTAACAGCCTAGAAATCTTTACATGTTGTATGTGTGTGCCGTCAACAACAGTGTGGTTACCGGTAGCCTCATCCATACTGAATCGTTTGAGGTGAAGATCTGAATCTTTCAGAGACAATATCTGAGGTGAATGAAAGGGATCTCTTTTTTTTGTTTAGTTTTGATGAGAATTCTCGCAAATGCTTAGAATACCGTCAGGTGGTCCTTACGTCCAAGCCTCGTCCATCCATGACACTTACGCGCCGATGACAGCGCGTGTACGGATCCAAACACCATCTGTGATGACAGTGGACGTCTGAGGATCTAAACAGCGTCTCCTGTCTCTCCTTGGGGCAGCATTCCTCCGCTGGCTCAGCAGAGCTAAACAGCTCTCGCTGTCCCCCCGCCAGAATATCTCCCTAGTCGCTTCGGTCGGGTCGCTCGCTTTGCCCAAAAAAGACGAGAAAGAAAACTCCAGGGCAGGAGACGCTGGGCGGCTCTCACCTTGTGTGGGGAGGAGAGCGGACGCCACAGGAGGCTCTGTGGACGAGAGACTAAGTGCTGCGGCGCGAGGGTGGAGGGTGAGGAGGCCCGCTCCAAAACAGGATGACAGGGATCCCCCCCCCCCCTGATCAGAGGTGGTAAATCACAGCTGTCATCTGGCCTTGGGCAGAGAAAGGTCCATTCATGGCATGCGCTGGAGAGGTGGAGGAAGAGGAGGAGGAGGAACCACTCTCCACTGCAGTAGGCTAACGTTTCCCTTAAGATAAATTAGACTAGGAAACAAGCAACCACACACCCTTTCCCCATCAACATCTGCCCTGTTGAGAGGTGGTTTTAAGGCAGGAATGTGACACATGAAGTTAAGTGTAATGTGCCGCCAAAGAGCTAGGGAGGAGACTGGAGATCATGCACAAATAATGGATATACGTCAGCTCTATAGGAGGACATCTCCCTTTACAGGAAGCTGGAAAGCCTCCCGAAAGCAGTTTGCCCTCAAACAAATGTTCTTAGAAGAAAAACCGAAAATATGTCAGCCTTCATTACGGTCGCTATTCATAGCACCAGAGAACACAGCGCCGCCCACATGGGTGTGCTCACAGTGTGTGCACACCCAGAGTGTGTCGACGCTCAGCCACAGACTGCATGAGGCACATGGTGCCCCATGTCATTTCCATTTCAGTTCAGTGCCACTGAGTTTCCACACGGTCAGCAAGTCATCCTCCATGAAGACTGCAAGACTTTGACGTCAGGAAGATGACTAAGGCGTATTCTGTGAGCGGAGCAAACACAGAGCGTGAGAAGGAGACATCAACATTTACCTCCAGCTATCCATGGACTGAACATCAGCCGGATCTTAATGCGTATAAAAACACACACCGAAGACGTAGTGTAATCTAATGCTGTTATTTATCCCCCCCCCCCCCCCCCCCTCGGCATTGCCGATCCTCTTCAGGCGAAACATATTGTGAGATATTCTATTAGCAGAAGGCAGGAAAAGATGCATTAAGATGCAAAGCCTTGTGATGGATGTCTGAGTGGTGGCGAGTTGCTGTGTGTGTTTAAAAGCCCCCCCCAGGCCATCCTCTCTCTCCTCTTACTCTCTCCTTCTCCCTTCCTCTCATTCCCTCAATCTTTCCTTCTCTCTCAATCTCTCCTTTCACTCTGTCTCCCTCTCCCCCTCTCTCCTCATCCCCCTCTCTTTCTTATGGGTACAAACTCAACCCAGCTCTACTCAACTAGGATCGCTGCCTAAGTGTTTCCACTTGGCTTCCCCACTGATAGCCTTCCAGTAGCCCTGGGGGGTCGGGTCGGGGGGGGGGGGGGGGGCAGTACCTTCCATAAGCCTCCTGGCTGCGGGAATGAAAAGGCAGACTTGACACATTTTCTACCATATGCTTCCCCCTTCATCAACTTGGATGGCCAAATGAATCACAGCCACACTTAATCTCACTGTTTATGAGTGTGCAATGCTCCCGCTGAACCGGGATCATTATTTTTTTTTTTAAAGCCCGATCTGACTCAGCCTTTAAGGACGGTTAGAAAGCGCCAGGGGCCTTCTCACAAACGCTACATTCTTGGTTTGTGAGGTTTGAGGGGAGCGGATGCGAGTCTTCTGGGGCGGCAGGAGGGGTTCATACTTCCTGCAGGGTCTCTGAGGTGGCAGCGCTTCCCACGGCGCATTCCTCTCATGCACTCAGACACCAGGAATAACAGTTGAGCAAGGGCTGCGGAATCCCAAGTTTGCTCCCTGGATAAACAACATCATCCATGCTTAGCAACAGAACCCCTGCAACCGTGGTTGCAAGAGAACCCACGGTTTCCACGGCAATACGTTTTTTTTGTTTTTGTGTCCCTTTTTCTTTCATAACGTTAATATAATTGGAGAGACACAACACTGTAATTTGACCCGGAGTAGTGGGTTGTTTTTCTAACACGTGCTGCTTAGAAAGACAACCTTGTGGTCAAGAAAGAAGAAGAAATAAAAGAAAGAAAGAATACTAGTTATACACACTTCCTTCTAACAGATACACGGTTTGATAGTGTGTTATAATGTGTGCTAGCAAGAAAGAACAAAAACAAATATATGACAAATACAATTTGACAGTTAAGTCTAGTGTTGAAAAGCAAACCCTTATACAGGAGGAATGCAGCTGACAGTTGAGCAGAATTACAATGTCAGTTTGTGTATTGCAGACACACAACATGTCGTGGCAGTTGCAATCGTTCAAATCCATTCAAAGACAAGTAAAGGAAGTATGAAGCTTTCGTCCCTGACCCGGGAAAAACAGGACATATCATGGGGATCTCGTCTTACTGCCACTTCCTGTCTCTCTCATCTCTCTCTTAAAAGGGCCACTGGACTTTAATAAAACATTATTAAATACACTCCGGGCGAATTCTCTCCTTCAGGGAGACAGAGCAGCAGAATCCAACTCATTTTCAAATAAATGGTAAAGGATCTTTCTAGAAGGGTATTAACCGTGGATGCCAAATTAATTGTCAGTAGTTTGACACAGGTTCGGCCCTTGTCTGGAGGTAAATAAATAATTGATCGAAAGGCAAGATGAAGGAAATCGACTGACGAAACACAGTCAATAAACTTCAGCTTATCAGATTGCTCTGAGGTGGACGGTCTTTTCAGCAACGCTGCAGCAAAACAAACCCACCAGTAGGTCTGTCTACAGTCTGAACACCGCGACCCAAACCTTCTAGGAAAGAACACCCTTCACCACTAATAACTAACCCCATTTACACAACTATGTTACACTATCCCCTATGGCATGGCAAGTACTTATCTATCCATCCATCCATCTCTAATCACTATCATGCCAAAGTGTAACTGTGAGTATAACATTACATGACTCACAACTCCAGTCAGCCACAACCACTGACAGGAACCCCTTGTTCAGCTCTCTGCCTATGCAATAATAAACTTATGAAAGAAAGAAATCAGCTTGTCTTCAATCTGTAAAACTAAAATCTATGTATCATTCCAAATGGCGGAGTGTGCCACAGTACATAAGGGTAAACTATCAGCAATAAAAGTTCCAGCGACCGAGACTCAAAGCCTTCTCCTGGCCTTCTGATTCCACCCCAACACAAACTCGAACACCCCATTTACACAGCAGAATAACCAACACCTACCCACATAGTTCTGGCCAATTACTTCTTGAACCAAGCACAAAAAAAATAAACAGTTGCTACTCTAATGGGTTGTTAGGTAATCCTTCCTGCTGCTTGTGGAGGGTGTTGTGAAGCCCACACTCCAAGCCTGCGCTGGTGGGGACACCAGCGCAGGCTTGGTGGGTGAGTAACACACCCACACTCTCCAGCCTTGATTAATGTTATGCCAGCCTCTGTGCTCATCAGGAGATAGCAGGCTGCTTCTCTGACAACTAGATAATGGCTTCCAGTTCAGCTTGTCACAGCGCATCGAGGAACTCTCCTTTCCACCCAGCTCCAGGATCTCGAGGCTTTCTGTGTCAGGACCTAATTTTGAGCATTTCGCTATGTTAAAATGTCGCTTGAATAAGTGTTTTTATCAACCGACGCGACAGGTGCTTTGTCTAAACAAGCCTTTTATCACGATTTGCCGCAGAATAAATAGAGGCATGAAATAAATTGGGAATCAATCACAAAATAAACGTGTTTATTTCTCTCAAAGCCACCGGGGCAAGACTCTCTTTTGTGAGGGAACACCATTTCTGAACAGAATTTTTCTGCAATTTGTTGCATCACGAGTGTCTACATTCCTACAAACACAAGTACTCAGTATATGAAGCGTTAAACATCGGAGCGGAACAGCAGAGAATTGAGGAAGAGCGTGAGGGTGCAGGCGTTTTACCTGTGAACAGTTTGGTGATGGTCTTGTTCTGGCGCCGGGCCGAGCAGACAAGCAGCAGCCAGGGGGGGAGAAGCTCGTGGTGGAAGGCCAGGAGCTCGGCTATGGTCCTGGGGGAGCAGGGAGGGGGGCGCTGTTCGCCCTCGCCCAGCTGACAGCCCTCGTCGATGGAGTCCACCAGGAGGAACAGAGACTGCTGGGGTGGCTTGGAGCTCAGGAGGGGGAGGAGGACGCACCTGAGAGGGGAGGAGGGGAGTGGAGGGAAAAAAGAGAGGAGGGAGAGAGAAAGGAGAGAGGACAAAAGAGGGAAAATTGCTCAGTTTAAGTTGTACACATTGAATTCCTTACAATTTACCCATGTGACATTTACATGACCTAAAATTACCCTCAAACAAGGGTGTGACCCAATAAAACAACGGCAATTAAAATAACCAATAATAAATACTTCACTAAACTCACAAACCCAAGGGGTTTTAACACTGTGTTAACCTTTAAATAACATGAGCCGAAGGGAAACGCAAAGACCCCATTTGCTTGAATGCTAATGAGCGCCGCAGCCATAAATGCCACGGAAGCACAACTGTACTTTTTTCCACTCGTGTTGTTGCTGGCAGGACTTCAGTCCTCATGTACACGGCCAGTCAGATGCCAGTCTGTACACCACCATATTGCTGTTTTAAATTAAATTCCCATAACAGCAGCCCATAGTTATGTATGCCCCGCCAGTCCCACAGACTAATTTAAAACGCTCCTTGCAGTCACACTAGAGCTCAAATCTAAAGAGCACAGCTGTCAGTATCAGAACCAGTCTAACATCAGCAACTCCCCAAAAAAAGAGCGAGAACGAGAGAGAGAGAGAGGACAACACACAGACATCCACCTGCACCTGCACGGCTACAGGTCGCGGTCTCTGACAAACTACAATCATGGCCAACCCCTCTCCCTACCGGCCGTGGCCCGGGCCGAGAGCGATGCATGCTGAGAGTCTGGCCCAGAGGAATGTCCATCTGTAGAGTTCAGACCTCCCAACTGCAGACACGTCGCCTGCAGAGACAATCAAATCCACAGTGACAGCAAGAGGACCAAACAAAGCAGCATTCTTCCCATTCAAATCAAAACGCTTTCAGAACTCTTCACCGTCAGAAAGGCAGTTGACAAAAGTCAAGCCTGCTGAAAGAAAAGTGCTTGAAATGAGAGTGGCAGCTATGGTCTGGTGAACCAGACTAACTTTGAACATACCTAAGCCAATAATTTGAGTGGAAATCAATGACAGTGTGGGCGTGGAACCCCGGGCACAGCTATTCTCGGTTCTCCCTGCCTAACGACATGTGCCACAGTTGAGGCCGGTTACCATTACAGAACAGAGAAAAGGGTATGTGAATCGTGTCTGATGCAGTAGCCATCTGCTTTGCTGCAGTCCCCCTCCCTCAGCACGGCCGCCTTCTGCAGAGAGGCCTCCTTCGCTGCCATGCTTCATGAAGACGTTGGAGCAAACTGGCAGAAGCAGGCAGGCTGCCAACGTCTTCACACATTTCACAGTGGCCATTTTACAGGCCGGGCCTCCGGACGTCTCCCCACCCTCACAACCTGGACCGTGGCTCCGGTCCAGTACGTGTGTGTGGCCTTGACACCGGCCTATTTTTAGGAAGAGGCGTCAGGTGAGTGAGTCAAACACAAACTGACAAACGTCCCTGCAGGTGAAACACAAGGAGACTCTTAATTAGCAGGATCAATCCTAATGGAACACCTCCATCGCTTTGTTTAGAAACTCTTAACAGGAAGAGAGAGGAAGCCAGGTCAGCTCTTTTTGTAGTCAGGAGGGTGAGGGGGGGGGGGCATGACAACAGCTGACCCATTGAGAGAAAAGAGAGAAACACTTAACTCTGCTCTTCCTGGCACATTTTTGTATTCTTTGTGACATCACGCAAGATGTAATTCCAGTCATCATCTTCGAAGCAATCAAGCTGAGGAAGACAATGAGATGTGGTTTGGAGGAGGGTAATAAGCGCTGTGTTCGAACTTAGCAGCTCTCAACAGTTTCATCAGATAATCTTCCTATTTCCTTGACATTCAGTAATGAACTCCCTATTTTCCGTCTTGGAGTGAGGTCTTAAAAGACAAACAGAACGATTTCCTCAGACATACCAAAAACTGAAAATGAGAGTGTGATGGAAAATGAGAAGCATTGGAAACAGGGGAAACAGGGCCCTCTATCCATCAATCACACACTGCTACCCACACAAGCTGAAATCAACAGACTAGTGCGTGAATGAGACTGGGTGTGAGACGGTTTGTGGAGATGAACCAAGTACACGCTATAAACAGAGGAATGAACAGAGAGAGCACTTTGTCAAAGAAGTGTAAAGAATCGACATCAAAGAGCCATGGCTCTGGGGCATTCTCAGAAACACTGTCAACCAGAGCAGAGGAACACCGTGGAAAAACACTTCTGAAGCTTTGTGCATCTCAACCACCTGCAAGCCCCGCGCGAAGCACAAACCCTGCTGACATGTCTGATAAACGGCAGCGTTTAACAGTTAACAGTAATCCCCTGGCATGAAGATATGTAGTCCAGTTCTCAGATCTCTTGTGTTTTTTCATTCCTTTGCAGTTCCAGGGACTTCTGGATTGTTGAACTGGACTGAACTGGCAGACTTAACTTGAACCCTGCTCTGAACTCTAATCCCAAGGTTGTTTTGCTTTTTATCTCAAAAAGGAAGTGATAGTAGAATAAACGTGAATTCTTAAATCCTTTCAGTTTACCATTTGTCTGAGGGAACCTAAACGTGGATTGGTGTTGTGGTACAGTGAATCCCAGTATTAAAACTAAACCCACCCAGATGATTCTGCTCTCCAGCGCCTCTCAACCTCGACGCGTTCTGCTTTTCTGCCCAGTTATTCAACACAGTCAGTGGAATCTGAAATTTCATCCCTCCAAACCCCTCCACCTCCCATCTCTTTTTTCCTGCTGCCCCTGCTACATTTTGGCTTGAGGACAAGTTCCATACACACACGGAGCACAGTCGCTCTGTAACAACTCTCTCTGTCAGGACAATGACAAGTCTGCTGTGTTTAACACTGATGGGAAACAACAAGACATGCCGGCTAAAGCATGACTGTTTGTGCGTTATTGTGAGTGAGAGGGAGGCCTGTCACACAGGGGGACCCAGGTTCTACCCCAGTTCTCCTCACACAGAACGGCCCCAGTTCTCTGCAAACAGAACCCAGAAGAACCCAGGTTTTCCTCAGAAGTGGCATGCAGGCTCTGTAGACGTTAAGCATCCCTCCTTCCAACAGAAGCATCCGGGCACATCCCAGCTCTGGGTGTAATATTTGGTGAATCAGAAAACTGAGACAGAGGGAGATAAAGAAAAAAACTGAGAGAGACAGAAAGACACAAAGAGAGAGTGTGAGAGAGAGAGAGAGAGAGAGAGAGAGAGAGAGAGAGAGAGAGAGAGAGAGAGATGAAGGGAGAGAAATAGGAAGAGAGCGACAGAGAGGCGGGCTCCAGATTGCTGAGTCATGGCATCCACCACAGTGGTGTTTCCTCCCCAGTAGGAGACGTGTCACAGCGGCGTCCTGTAGAAGGATCTCCTAATCTGCAGCGACTGCTCTGCAGCCATGAGCCACAGGATGAACATGCGGCGCTACACCTGTTAGCATCTTCCCTCCTGTTAGCTTCCCCCCTGTCCCTGCTAGCATCCCTCCTGTCCCTGCTAGCATCCCTCCTGTCCCTGCTAGCATCCCCCCTGTCCCTGCTAGCATCCCCCTATCCCTGCTAGCATTCCTCCTGTCCCTGCTAGCATTCCCCCTGACCCTGCTAGCATCCCTCCTGTCCCTGCTAGCATCCCTCCTGTCCCTGCTAGCATTCCCCCTATCCCTGCTAGCATCCCTCCTGTCCCTGCTAGCATCCCTATAAGTGAATTACTACAATTCACTGAGACTGCGTGCAGGCAGAACTAGTCAAGGTTATATGAGGAACATCAATATGACTATCTTTGCAGTTGTTTGTGGTCCTCAATCGCTAAACTAAATAAAGGGACTATTTGGGATACAGATTTGATGGAATGAACTTTAGTGCTTGCTAGAGGCAAAGCTAAGTGATAATGTTTTTATTATGCTAACCTTGATCTGGATTGTCTGACAAGTAAGGAGTTTAGAAGATCTGACAGTTATGTGTTAGTTATAAATCACCACTGAAATTGTGTCAACTCCATGGTATTACAGCTGGAAAATATTCTTAGTCGAGCCATCTACAAGAACAAAACATAGCAATAATGGTCTGGTTAGCTACGGTTTGTATGACTAATACTAGGATCTAATGAATGAACTACTCCTGAAAACCAAAGCCAGAAGCTCACACTGAAACAAAACATCAACCTGCCCTTTCAGCAGTATGGGGTTGTGCCTTCAGCCTTTAGGGCCCCAAACAGCTATGTTAATTCCACTTATTTATGTATGGGCCCTTTTGTCCTGGGGAATAAACCTAAACAAGACAGAGACAGAATGTGTGAGAGTTTCAAACGAGGCCAGATATGCATCCCCTTCAAGTACAGCAGTCATAACATAGCAGAATTGTATTTTCATGAAAGGCCTTGGTTATTATCTGTGTGTACCCTCCACCAACATAACACAGAAAAAAGCAAGAACTCACTGCTCTTCGCTTGGCCCAAGGCCACCAAACAAGCTGCACTTACCAGTTCGCGACTTCTTATAATACTTACAAATCTGTCTTCTTTCTACATGTTGTATTTGAGATCATGTTGTCCCACCATCTGGTAAGAAACAGAACCCATGGACCCGTCTGAAGCTGCACTTAAAAATTGACATTGTATTTACCGCACTGTACTAGTTATTGTTTCACTGTCGTTGAGATATTAATGTCGTGTCTGGTGGCTGGGATGGGGATCATTTGCAATGTGCCTGGTGAATACAGACTGTTCCCTGACTCTCGCCACCGAAATACTGTTGGAACGACGCACTTGACAAAACCTCCACATTTTCTGCTGTACTTTCTACATGCACTCTGTCGCTTTGAACAAAAGCGTCTAAGAAATGAATAAAATAGTCGATGTGATGTCATGAATGTTCCTGTGACTGAAACAGCAGAGTGAGTGGATGTTTACGAATGCTCTGCATTGGAGGGGCAGACACCAACTGCCAGCTCTAATGCATTAACCCGTTAAGGAGTAGCGTCACACATATGTGATTCTGAACATTCCAACCGACGATTTTCCGATAGACAAAAACTATATGACAAACGCTATAGTATGGCTTCAAAATGTACAATTAGGAGGCTAACAAGTAACACTAGCAGGTAGTAGCATTGCTACGAGTATTATGCTAGGTTGCTAGGTAACGGAAGCTAACTAAAACTAGCTAGCTTCCGTTTTGGAAAAATAACTCACTCCAAACGGTGATTACGGCCAACAAACATGCTCGTTTGTCAGTGATGAGGCTGAAGAATCACAGCCCCAAAGGCACTCCAACGTTGGCCTGTTTAACAAGATCTTTACTTAATGGAATACCGTTTTTGCAGAAATGTAGCCTGTGTTTTATATATACATATATAGCATGTTCCCTTGAGGGGGCTGTATTGAATTAGTTCGGGGAAAAGGCTGTATGGTCAACTTAAATTTTTGTTTAAAAAAAGGACACTCCCTGTTTTACACATGGTTCAGATCAAGCTCTTAACCCTCCCTATAGTTCATATTTCATCGCTTAAGGCAGTAATTTGCGTGTCCCTGCCTCTCGTGGTGTTGGAGATTTGCATATCCCAGACCCTGAGTAGTAGAGAGAAGAGAACCTCAGCCAGACTCAGACCTCTAACCCAGCCCTTGTACTGTGTGTAAAACACAGGTGAGACACTGGTGAAATGTGTCAATCTGTGAGCACTGACCCAGTTGCTTGATTCCCTAATGATGAAAAAAGATATTGATGCTGATGGTAATAAAAAGGCTTTTTGACAGATGAGCTTCAAATGCACAGTACATCTGAATTTTCGGCCAAAACAGAAAACTAAAATGTGGTGCCTGTCCACAGATGAAAATCTAATTTTCACCCTCAGCAAAACTTGGATCCCTTAAGTAGGTTAAATTAGACAGGTTTCAATCTTTTTTATATATATATCCCTTTTACACTTCAACGTATGAGGTGTAAAAGTGTGATTTGCACACGCCAGAGAAGAAAGACAGAGTGCGGAATCTTGGCTGCGCTACAGAGGTTCCACATTCCAGGTTTCTGGAATCTGATAGCATCTTTGTCGCCAAGGGCCCATCAGATTATCAGATTATTTGAGCACTATGGTGCCCAAATGCTTTTTTACACCCGAGACGGCGATAAGCCATTCTCCAAAGTGCATATTTACCCCACAAACGAATAGCTGTGATCTTCCTTGATAGCACAGTCTGTTGTGCTCAGTGTCTCAGGCATCAAGTGGTTGAGAGGACTGAATCGCCATGGGAACGACAGGGGACTGTCTCCAAAAGAGTTCACTTTTGCGTTCACTTGACACTGGCCAGAGCTACCTTCAATCTTTTGTTTATGTGAAGAGAATATCCTGCCTTTTATCACAGTTCACAGTCCAACTCAACCCAACTCACGATCTGAGGGCCAAGCATCAGGAGCGGATGACATGAAGGAGACTTTTGTGACTCCCCTGCAGGAGGGAAAATGACCCAGGGCTAAATCAATGATTCTGTTGACCATTTAAAAAATGATTTACCTTGCTGAACGTTTGACCTACTTTCTCCCCCCGTGCGAAGCTGAGAAGGTGTAGTAAGCGCCACCAGATGTCCAGACAAGAGGCATGTGTGTTCAGAGCTGCATTCCAGCCCATGCTGCACACACTGCCTGAACCACAATGTGTCGACAAGCCGGTCGAGTAACTTACACACATGGCAGATAAAGCTCCCCTTTTAAAGCCCCAGTCTACAAAAACATTCAGTCATGATAGTATGACAAGCCTGGGCACGATCCTCTATGTCAAACTGTACAGTCAGAGCTGACTTCCACATGTGCACTTCATCATAACAGAGCAGCGGCAACCAGCCAGTAAGCCATCTAGTCAGTCGGTAAGATAGTCAGTGAACCACACAGCCAGTCAGCTAACCAGCCAGCTTGTCAGCACAATACTTCAAACACCGTTTCTTCCTCCACCCTCAGCCACCTGAGTTTGGCATCCACTTAAAATAACTGACCTTTCCTCAAGCATGGCCTGGCAGAGACAGTCCCACACAGCATGCTGCACAAGGGGGTGAAATAACAACAAAAACACTACATAAAGGATAGGGGCAGGGAGACTGCTGGGTCGGGATGAAGAGAAGTGTGTGAGACGTAAAAGAAAGAGAGAGAGAGCAAGAGAGACAGAGCAGACAGGAATGCAGGGATAGAGACAGAGAGAGGGAGAGAAAGAGCGAGAGAGAGAGCAGATAGGAGTGCTGAGTAGATGGATTTGCACCTACTTCTTGAAGGCCTCTGAGGGGTTCCTCTCACACTCCCCAAGTTGCAGGGCGCTCTGGATGTCGGGGTCGCAGACCCTCTCCTCGTAACCCTGCAGCAGACCCCCTCTGCAGATCTGGGCCACCAGGCCCCGGATGAAGCCTCCCACACACAGGGTGTCCGAGTCGTCTGCCCGGCTGAAGTGGAAGGCCAGGCACTGCTGGTGCAAGCCCCGATGGGCCCCCTGGCCAGAGGTGGGCCACAGCAGCTCTGTGCACAGGGCAGTCTTCCCACTTCCCGGCCCCCCTACCAGCAGCACCCCCCAGGCTGTCCCCTTGGCTGGGCCTGCGGCGGAGCTCCCTCCAGTGGGGTTGCAAGCACCCGTGCTGGGGGATGTGGAGGCCAGGGGCCTGGGGGAAGTGGTCACCCCACTCAGACTGTTGGTTTTCTCCTGGAGGCAGTGCTGGATCTTGTGAAACACCCACTCCCTGCAGTAAAAGCGCTTCCCCTGCAGCAAACTGGTTTGGGCCATTTTGATATACTGCTGTTCCAGCTATGGTTTCATAGGGCTTGTCCCATCGCCCTCACATTCTCAACCCAACGAAGGCCAGCTGCAAATCTGAGTATCCATTTTGTTGGCTCTACGTGCGACTTCCAGAGTAGATAGCAGATGTCCTTAGCACAGCCAAGTCGTCACTGAGGATTCCTTACAGGTAAACAGGGTCATGCAGAAGGCAAGACAACCAGTTGTGGGTCAGTCTCAGAGAGAAGGGATGACGGGAGTCACTTTTTAAGTTGATACCATACATTTTCCACCAGCTTTTTCCATGGCTTTCTCATTGGCTGGTCAGAGAACTCAGTGTTATTCCAGTTTTGTTGTTTTAACATGGTGTTGTGCATGACAGGGCCCAGGGCTACGTGTGCATCCACTGACAAACTCAACCACAGCTTGATACATCTAGCGCTGGACGGTACTGATATGTTTCCGATTATGTATTTTGGTGGCTAACTGGGGCACAGATGCTGTTTCCATTACATTAACATGCTGCAGGCTGCCAGGGTTGCCTCAGTACCTCCAAGAACTGCGGCTGGTCACTGGTCGCTGCTCCCTGAGACAAAAAAAGACGTGGTTTAGACCTTAAAAGGAACAAACTTGAGACTAGTTTTGTGTAATTTCACGTTTGATTATCCTCAACAGCACATGGACATCTTCAAAGAAAGGCATTGGTAATAAACTCAGCGCTAAAGGGGATAGAATCGGATAAGTTATTGTGAATTATTTGAACTGTTTCTCCATCCCCTAGATCTAGCTTTTTTCCTTTCTACTTTTTCCTATGTGGCTTTAAATCTCCAAACAATTCACATCCGTCCCGAACGGAAAATAATTCAATACGAGTGGACCCCTTCACTCCGCCTACTACAGCGTCACTGATGTGCCCCAACCCCATGATAATATATAGATACACTGTGGCGAAAGTGAGTTTTTTTAAGGACAATACAGATATTCTTCCCACTATGACAAATACGTTGAAATAGCCCTAATACAGCTATCAACTGTATCTTAGGTTATCCACCTCTTTTTGAACACCCATTTAAACATCACTCAACCCGACAGCTATGGCACGAAATAGGGAATATCGGACAAAGGGTCCATTTCAAAATTACCGAAATAAAACGGCAAAAATAGAGAACGAATGAACCAATTAGAAGAAACGCTTAACATGGTCGGAAAGATTAATCAACTGTGATGTGCAACAGAATGTGGTTCAAAACCTTCTGTGGCTACAGAACAGTATTGTATCATGAGCAAAAAAACTAACCCATTCCATACGGGATAGAATGTTGCCTACACCTTTCAATCAACAGCCAACAACAGTGACATGCAAAATACGATATAAACTCAATTCGACGATAAACCGAATGTAGAAAATTGCTACATTCCTTGCAACTATGTCTTAAAGTTTATGTGGCACGTTTGCTGATTTTTCAGGTTACAGTTTTAAATGTCTCGAACACCCAACGTCTCCTCTCACCTCTCGCGCTTCGCCTCGTGCTTTTTAGTTGCAAATATCCTTTCCTGACGCCTTTCATTATGCACGTAGAAACGACAGCATACTTAATACAAAGCATTTGCGAATATTATATTACCATCTCCACTTCGTTCATCCTCGCCTCTGCATTTCTCTTTCTCTCAGCAACTCCTCCTGTTCGCGACACGGTTCAATACTGAACCAGTCTCTCCGCCTCCAAACATTCTCAAATTCTATCCCTTGCATACAGAGCAACACGCAGGGCCGACGAAATGTCTGACGGGACATGGCGTTTTACAACCCCAAGTCGCCATCATTTCGGATAGAAAATGGGAATTTCTGACTGACAGTGTGAGCATAACGGATTATATATATATATTTTTTATAAAGTAGGCCTACATACCTGAGGACTTGCAACATGGAATTGTAAAGTGGAAAACGATGCCCGTTCCCCGATATATATATTTTGTTTTGTATTAATTTTTGTATTTTACACTAAATACTTATATATCCTTTTAACCTGTTGTCTCAGTCTTCACTTCTGAGTGTACTAGAGGTTCCCCTGGCGGACACAAAGAAGAGATTTACATTTAGCAGACGCTCTTATCCAGAGCGACTTACAGTAAGTACAGGGACATTCCCCCGAGGCAAGTAGGGTGAAGTGCCTTGCCCAAGGACACAACGTCAGTTTGCATGACCGGGAATCGAACTGGCAACCTTCGGATTACTAGCCCGATTCCCTCACCGCTCAGCCATCTGACTCCCAAGAGATAAGAACATCTATACATTGAACCAAGCTCTTCTTCCATAATAGGTAGGCTATTTAAACACGCCTTTCACAACTTCTTTCCAGTGCTGCCACTTGATAAAAAATACAAAATAAATAAACCAGGTTTTAGTTCCGCTCGGTTTAAGAGATATGGTGCCCCATCAAGGTGTTCGTAGAACATGACAACCATTAAAAAGCACAGCTTAAAAAATCGAATGGAATTAAGGTAAAGAAAGTACAACTAGGCTAAGTCTTTAGGTGGAATTGATTTGTTTCACAAGATAATTCCTTGAGGCTGTAGAAAAGCTTCATGCAGTTTATTCGTTGTCACTTGTCACAGTGCATATTGAGTAGCTGTTCTTAGTCAGTTGAGCCAGTCTGTGGAATTTAGGTAATTGCAGCAATTTTCTTTCTTTGTGTTAAGTTCCAACCATCTCATTTTAGTCCAAGACGCAGGATTCAGGGGGCCACTGATTATTCTCCTTGAAAATGTGAATATATCCTGCATCAATTTGGCATCATCTATCTAAACATGCTGGTAACCTGCGGTAGGCCGAGGAGGCTTGGTTTATGTGGAAAGCATAGGTTGACACACGCACATAAACACATCTCGTCAGTTTTGAGATTCAAGGGTTAAAGCTTGTGTCTTCAAGGAAGTGGGTTGTGGATAGGCCTATAAGTGTTTAAAACAACACACGGTGTGGGCCTTGAGGGACTAGGATCTGGGTTAATAGGTTACTAGAGGGTCTTGCCATGCTGGGTAAAAGAATGCTACATTTAAAAGGGCCCTTCAGGCATAAATAAATATGTTGGCAATCTTAAGAATTAGGATGCCTGGTGAGGAGGAGAAAACAGCCCTTGGTATGCTGTTCTCTTGGGAAAACACAAACAAAACACCTCGTGAACGTTACATTTTACTTTTATATTTTATTAGTAGACACCTTTGTCTAAAACAACTTTACAAATGGTGCATATAGAAAGTAAAGCAGAAAAATACTGTAATTCTAACAGTATTCTTGAGTCAAGGAACACTAGATTTACCAGGCACAGTACAAAGTGCACATTTCAGCAATCAAGCATCGTGCAACAACAATACTGTCTCAGCTGCACACCAAACAGCAGCCTACTCTTAACCCAGTGTGAATAGGCCAACCTAAACAATATTATAGGGGAGTCAGGTGGCTGAGCAGTTAGAGAATTGGGCTAGTAATCCGAAGGTTGCTGGTTCGATGTTATACCTTCAATTGTTTCTGCACAATCATACAGACAAATCAATATTTAATTGACATTAGCAGATCATGTGACATTAATGACCAATAAGCACACCTACTTTACCTCCTGAGCTGTGTAAAACGTAACCGGCAATCATGAACGCTGACACCAGACAAGACTGCTAATAACAATCCACAATCAGTGATCCTCTGAGAATGTTTGTTGATTGGGAGATGTGTCTTGTGTGTGACATCGTTTCGGTATAATTGTCTAGCACAGCAGTGGTTGTTGAGTGTGGAACCTAAGGGACAATCGATAAAACAACATCTTGTATAAACGAGAAAGGTTGCAGATTCTATCTGTCTATGTAGTCGATATCCATAGGGGTTGGATGGAGTGTTAGTATGTTAAAGTGTTGCCCTGGCTGTGTGTCAGGCCAGATCCTGACTCCATGTCCCACCACACTGGGAAAGTACTCACATACCGTGGAGCTATCCCATCCAGCAGACTGGAACTAACAATCACATTAAAATATTAATACGCCTGAACTGTGTGTTTGTGTACCTGTGTGTGTGTGTGTCTCTGTATGTGTGTGTGCTTGTCTGTGTCTGTCTGTGTTGTGTGTGTTTGGTTCTCCTTGTGTAACCCTTACCCCATCCCAGCTGACTATAGAAGACTAGCAACAAGATTGAGGTAAACAGGAGAGATGTAATAAACAAGGAGGGGGTGTTCACTTCTCACTCTCTCATCAAAATCATCATATTTCAGTTGATAGCCTGTCTCAGTTGAAAAGGAGAATATGCTCTCTCAGAATATGTGTATTTTGTCAAAGGTGTTTTCAGAGGATGCATAGCAATTCATAATAGTAGCAACCTGATAAGCGGAAGACGAAATTCATTCAAGTTTACTGAATAAAAAACGGTCTTAATTTAAACATAATTACTGTAGGATGGCTCTATACAGTATCAAACTCAACACACAATTCTCATTGAAAATTCCAAACCACTTGAGTACTGAATTATTCATTCTAAAACAACAGAAGCCTGTCTTACCATAACATGTCATCTTTCAAAATCTAGGACATGGAAATTGAATCCTGAGCTTTGTAAAACAACGCTTGCTTTAATAATTTATCCAAGCGGTCGGACGAGTGGAAGCATTCCTTATAGGTCCCTAGACTGTCACAGACCCCAGAGAAGTTTTTTTCTTCTTCTGTGAAATACTTTGAAAGAAAAGCAGCTTTTTCTCGCTCTTATGTTTATCTCAACCTTGTACTAGTTTCAAACTCTCCCTCAGATCCAAGTCGTTTCTTGAATGATGAGTCGTTTCTGTTCAGTGCTCCTCGGACAACACAGACTGTCAACACGGGGCCAAACTCAAAGAACAAAAGGGACGTTTCAGGGGCATGTATCGCTGATGTCACCCCCAGCATCAGAGTGTTACACCTGTCCATGCTCTGGTTGTTTACACGGTAAACAGGGTTGTGTACACGGTAAACAACACCAGGGGACATGGTTTGACTGTGAAAAGAAACCCAAGTGCTAGTAGTAGTGAAAATATGCCCGGTCACAAGGGCCTGTGGATTTGAACGAAAGCCAAACGGTTGTTGGTTGAAGTCTGTCAGTGTGGCTCAGATGGAGTGTGCATCTCTTGTCCAACTATACATGAAGATAGATACACATCACAGGCACAGTGATCAACTCCACTTAAACCAAATACTGCTACAGTATGATTAATATACTGTACATGATGTGTCTTAGAAATGCAATACACCCATAAAGGAATAATAAAATCATAAAGTAATTTATGTTCAGAATTCTCATGTGTTCCCTTTCCTTTTAGGCCAAAGCATAGCTGACTGTCGACAGTGTTATTTTTCATACATCCTATATTAAAATGATACACGCAGAATCCCTCACTTGGTTTTCCATGTCTGTTTATGTAGTAATTGTGCTAATCTTGGGATCTAGCCTGTGTTGGAGTTCTTCCTGGGCCCAGGATGGAGTAATGGATACACCTGCTGCTGTTCAGCAACTCTCCAGTCTGCTGCGGTGACCTCCACCATGGAGGTGACTGACGGTGGTTTACACACACATCACACACACAGACATCCACACAGACACACACACACACAGACACCCATGCACACACACCTACTCACTGTCACACACACATGAACACACAGATACACACAAACATGCACACACATACATACACATTCACTATCTCTCTCTCTCTCTCTGTCACACACACACACACACTCCCAACTGTGGCACTTTAACTTTGTACAGGGCATAAAGTCAATTAGCCCGAGGTCACCGGTTGGCCCTGTAGTCGTTATGCAGGACAGAGAGACAGAGAGAATGTGGAGGCTGTTAAGAAGGACCTTGATTGTAATGGAGGAGAGGGCTGTATGTGTGTGTTTGCTGGTCAAGGCAGGCAACAGTAGTTTTAATGTTTCCTGGCTGCATGTGTTCCTCTTGTGAGTTGAGTTAGACTCTTCTGCCCCAAGGCCAGTGAGAACTGTTAGGGTCATCCCACTGTGCACCTCTCCACAAAAGTCCCAATTACTGGAAAAAAACTGTTGGAACTGGACTCCATGCATCTCCTGATTAACCCCATGATATCAAACACATTCACCCAGGCCCCGACATATGGCCGGCCTCAGGGGTGAAAGGTCACAACAGCTCCAGATGAGTGTCCTAACACTTTTTCCAGAGCTTTTTAAAAACAACATTTTAGTCGCTTAGCAGATGCTTTTATCCAAACCGACAAAAAAACCCCAGTGCCTATAGTAAGTGCTGCAGAACATCAAGGATCAGAAGTGTTTAGTTCTCCTGGTATTTTGGTGGTAGGAGTCCAGGAACAGTTTGTACTCATGTTTCATTTCGACGCTCTGCACCCCACTGTGTTTCCTGGTGGGTTTCTGGGAGTCTTGTTCTAGAAGTTTCTGTACTCAGGCTACATGTTTCAGGCAATCTTTATCACACATTCAAAGAAGATGACACTTTCCGACTATAATTTCTTTCAGGTCTCATTTTTGGTCTTTCTCACAACTGTGCCTCCAGACAGACTTCTACAACCGCACGGGAGATCGAGTCTGTGTTTTCACAAGGCGGCTGCAGAGTTTGCGAATTATACAGTGTTCGAGTTAGCAAACGCATTAGTTAAAAATGACGCACAAATAGAGCATACACTGTAGAAAGTGCTGCAGAAAATCTAAGATCAAAAGTGCACAATTCTAACAATATTTCATTGGTCAGAGTAAAGGAATGGTTTGTACAGCCTTGAAATAAAGAGTAATGTTGCGGTGAAGAAAGAGACTGCCATATATCTATAGTGTATATCTTTTTTGATATCCATGTTGAGATCTCATTGGTTGTAGACAGGGCTGGCCAGTTCTCTCTGCCCATGGGCCCAGCTCTAGGGAGAAAGTGCAAAGCTTTCCAAGACGTCATTACAAAACTCTCCTTACTTGTGGCACAGTAAATCTTATTCCATGCCACCATACATCACCATGAATGCGGTTGCTATTGTCACTGCAGAAGTCATTTGCATATAACCCATGCCGCCCCTGGTACAACTGGTTCTGGTTCTCTCTACAGTAACAGTAAACAATGGCTTGTTCAGATACAGACAAGTGTTAAGGGGCTTACATTTACATGCATCATCTGGCTTTTAATCAAAAAACGGAATACAAATAGTGCAGTACAGCAGCAGATCAAGGATTAGAAGTGCACAGTTCCAACAGTATTTCCATGGTCATAGTGAAGAGACAGTCTATATTTACCAGGCACAGTGCAACAATAACAATATCTCAGCTTTCAGTTGAGTTCTTTCATCACTTTGTTAATGTTCCCTTCCACAAGGGCAGGGGTCTGCAAACTGGAGAGGGTATAGAAGGGCCCTGCCTCAATACTGAAGACCTCCTTCTATCTTCCCAAAGGCCCTGTCTCGATACTGAAGAAGACCTTCTATCTTCCCAAAGGCCCTGTCTGAATACTGAAGAAGACCTTCTATCTTCCCAAAGGCCCTGTCTCGATACTGAAGAAGACCTCCTTCTATCTTCCCAAAGGCCCTGTCTCGATACTGAAGAAGACCTCCTATCTTCCCAAAGGCCCTGTCTCGATACTGAAGAAGACCTTCTATCTTCCCAAAGGCCCTGTCTCGATACTGAAGAAGACCTCCTTCTATCTTCCCAAAGGCCCTGTCTCGATACTGAAGAAGACCTCCTTCTATCTTCCCAAAGGCCCTGTCTCGATACTGAAGAAGACCTTCTATCTTCCCAAAGGCCCTGTCTCGATACTGAAGAAGACCTTCTATCTTCCCAAAGGCCCTGTCTCGATACTGAAGAAGACCTTCTATCTTCCCAAAGGCCCTGTCTCGATACTGAAGAAGACCTTCTATCTTCCCAAAGGCCCTGTCTCGATACTGAAGAAGACCTTCTATCTTCCCAAAAGCCCTGTCTGAATACTGAAGAAGACCTCCTTCTATCTTCCCAAAGGCCCTGTCTGAATACTGAAGAAGACCTCCTTCTATCTTCCCAAAGGCCCTGTCTCGATACTGAAGAAGACCTTCTATCTTCCCAAAGGCCCTGTCTCGATACTGAAGAAGACCTTCTATCTTCCCTTCCTTAAAGTTGTCTCTGGTCCAGCAGGACTGGACAGGTGAAGACTTGATCCTTCCCTCTGCTGGCCATCATCCAGTCCACTCACGTCAAGGAGAGAACATGTTCTTTGAGATTTCAGATCGCACCAGAAGCAAGTCTTTACAGGTGACCATGCAAGTCCAATAGAACAATGTTGAGGTGAATGAAGGGTGGAGTTTGCCGGAAGCACTATTGAGAAGAGAAACTATTGAGACACTGAGAAGAAGTTTATAGGCTACAGTGTGTGAGACAAAGATCAGACAAAACAGTTTTTTGTTTTATTTAAATCAATGCAGGATGTTAATTTAAGCTCCTTTTCATTGAAAAGCATTGGTACGGTGCTGCATATCTCTTCATCCTAAGTTTATGTCTACTTTAATGTACGGTACAAAGCAGTTGTTTTAGGTGATGCTCTACAGGGTTGGGTTTTGCTGTGTAGAATAGGGCGTGAAGGACTAGGCATTCTATGTGTTGACACCAGGGCAGGGAAATCCATCTTGAGTTTAAGACCATCTGGAACTTTCCCTCCTGGGGGTTGGCACCACGTGTGTGTGTGTACGCTTCAGTGGAGAAATGCAAACGTGTGTGTGTGTGTGTGATGCATTAATTTAGCAGACGTGTGTTTGTGTGTGTGTGTGTGTGTGTGTGTGGAGAACCACAAACATATGGTGTGTGAACCTGACTAATCAACAGAGCCAGGGGGTGGTTGGAACATGCGATGTTCAGACCCAAGTCTACAGTAGTGCTCCATAAACCTCATTAACAGCCAGAACGAGAGTCAATGTCGTCTATACTTTTGTCTAGACATTTGACTCGAAAGCACTTAGCTTAGCCTGTGAAAAACAATAAATTAAACTAATTAGAAGAACAAAACGCTTGCTTACCTCAATTGAAAATCACCATTGAATTCAGAAAGTTTAGAATACACCCAGCTTTCGCCAGCCATCCGTAACATCCCAGACCCCTGTGAAGTATGCGTGACGTGGTGAGTATTTGTAAGAGGGAGTCGAGTTCACAAGTGCGTATTGTTTACCTGGACTCCAAGTGGTAGGGGGTGTTAAATAACTTGGTTTATCAGCCTTTGTTTTCTTTATTTCTTTGTAAAGGTAGGAGTCAGGTGGCTGAGCGGTTAGGGAATTGGGCTAGTAATCTGAAGGTTGCCAGTTCGATTCCCGGCCGTGTCAAATGATGTTGTGTCCTTGGGCAAGGCACTTCACCCTACTTGCCTCGGGGGAAATGTCCATGTACTTTACTGTAAGTCGCTCTGGATAGGAGCGTCTGCTAAATGACTAAATGTCTAAATGTAAATTTCTCTGGGAAAAGAACTGTAGCCTCAGGATGGCTCCTTCCAGTCCTGAAAGCAATTCCATCTCTCTGCTTTATAAATCTGTCCACTCACACTGTGTTTCTCCTGTATGCAGATAAAAAGAAAAATCCTGAATGTTGTTGTCTAAGAACCTAGAATGTCCACTTGGTGGGCATTTCTAACTAAGTTAGAATACTAAATTTTAAAAAGTGTCCAACATTTGTTTTCTCTCATGAAAAAATGGCTAGGTTTTAACATTTCGGTGACATGCACTGATGTATATTTGCAAAAAGTCTCCATTAATCAGTCTGGCCTGGGTGTTGTAAGAGGCCGTTTGAACATTTTCAGGGTTGGCTCAGTCTGAGAATGCAAGGCATGTGGGTAGGAGGGCAGAGTGATTGACAGATAAGAAACTCAGAGAAGGGTTGTATTGACCAGTGAGAGGCCAGTTTCCACGACGAACCCCCAGAGAAGAGAGTAGAAAAATAGTTCCTGACAACTGGTTCAGTCCACCCCTCCCCCCAAAGAAAATGACGAAGACACATTCTCACACACAACAGAATCTTAACATGTGTAGGCTCCGATCCATATGTATAGATACGCACATATGCGTGCACACACACACACACACACACACACACACACACACACACACACACACACACAGGCATCTGCTATCACAACAAACAGACAGGGTACTGACCCATGGTGTCTGGGAGATGTCCCTGAGGTCAGTGTGTGTGTGTGTGTGTGTGTGTGTGTGTGTGTGTGTGTGCCCATGTGTCTGTGTGTGTGCCCGTGTGTGTGTGTGTGTGTGTGTGTGTGTGTGTGTAAACAGACAGAGTCTGCAGGTGGTACAAGAGGGCCATGCAGCACCTGAGGCAACTGGGCCACAGGAGTGTGCAGAAAAGATGCTGTGACCGTATAATACTGCAGAGACTGTGCTGCTCCAAGCTAGACCACCCTGACTCTGCCCTGGAGACAAATAACACATCAACATAGGAAGGACACGCATCAGGCCCCTTTCAGTAGAAAATAAATAAATTCAGTATATCTCATCACACATTTCAAATTAATTGAAGCACTTTCAGGGACAAAAAGGACGAGGACATATTGAAGAGTGTAGCTCAGCGGTTAGAGTCCTTTCCTGCAGATCAAGAGGTTGGCGGGTTCAAACGTCCCCTGTCCTATGTGTTGCTTTGGATTTTCTTTAATGGAGGGTGGAGTAAAATGGATGGAGCCTATGTCCCATGTTCCCAATGTTTGAAGGCAGTGCCATAGGTCCGTTCAGTTCAGTTATTTTCTCCGTTCTTATTGGATGACAAAAGTAGGTCAAAAGGAAGTGAGACACCGCGTCTGGACTACACATGCTTACCAGGCAGAAGGACTGTTTAGGTTTTAAAACGTGGAATTGTGCATCTAGTACAGCAATTTCTAGGCCATGAAAGTAAGCCAGAGACTCAATATTCACCCACCTGGAAGTGAAGGCTAATTAATCTAGACAATTATACTCCTAAAAGACCTGCAGAAAGCTTTGCTGTTCTAACTCATGTCTTCCAGGAGAGAAGCATGCCCACTCAATTCCCCAAAATATATAATATAATAATTTGTCTGACAATTCTTTCCAAAGCAACATGTAGTAAATGGGAGGATTTGACCTCTTGATCTGTAGTTAACTCCCCAGGGCCCCTGCCCTACCACTGTGCTCAACTCTCCCCTCCATAAATAACAAATCATTTATTCAGCTACTTCAAACACTGTGTTATGCTTTTGTTCTATTTTTGGTTGACATTACCATTTGATTTTAAAAAGCCTTTTTTTCTGGTTCTCACACAAAAAAAGGCAATTAGCATGTAATGTGTGATGATAGAATCTCAGCGGCATTCTCTGGGTCAGCGCTGCTCTCGAATGGCCGCAGGGGAGGACACGCGTCGCTAGAGGAACAACCGTTAAGTGGGAGAGTTCGAGTATGAAGGTCCGTTTAGGACATAATTCAGACTGTCCTTACACAAACACATATGAAACATGACATAACACATTCGAGCGTGCAACACACACAGTCTGCAGACAGTTTGGGCGGTTTGGGCAGTATGGAGCGAAACTTCCCGCGGGTGATAGGAGAGAGGAGCAGGCCCATGGACGTGTAACATATTCCTTGTGAATGATTTAGCCGCCAGCTAACCGAGGCAGAGAGACCGATATAGCACATGGGACAGCTGCTTTCTCGCTCGGAGCTGTTTCAGAGACGTGTTCCACAATTCCTGTCAAGCTAACCCATGCAGCCTTCTCTCACTGCGGAAGACAGGGGTTCTCTAATCAGCAGGGTGATGACTTACATTTACATTTATTCATTTAGCAGACGCTTTTATCCAAAGCGACTTCCAAGAGAGAGCTTTACAAAGTGCATAGGTCACTGATCATAACAACGAGATAGCCACAAAACATTGCAAGTAGCCAAAACATGAAGCACACATTGTGAACAACCAAAATAAGTGCCAAAGGGAAGAACCATAAGAGCATGTAGTTAAACAAGTTACAATTAAACAACATGAGCTGCTATAAGTGCAAGTGTACCTGTGGAAAAAAAGCAAGCAACAATAATAAAACAATATATCACAGCGAGTACAAAAATTTAAGTCAGTTACCACTAACCACAAGAGCAACAAGTCTCTAAGCAAGAGTCATTGTGATCCTTGAGGAAACTAACATCGGGTCAAGCGAACCATTCCTAAGTACCGTTGTACTCCCGGAACAAGTGCGTCTTGAGCCTTTTCTTGAAGGTGGAGAGACAGTCAGTGTCTCAATGACTTAATCTGATGTGTGAGAGGAAGACTTAAAAGACCAGGAAACAATACCGAAGCACTGGAAGCTGAGTAACGTACATCTTATAGATATAGCTCAGTGTTGTTCTGTATTAAAGTAAATTAGATGTTATTGTTACACATTTTTCTTTTTTGTTTTGGTTCACCGGCCTGGTAGCTGAGATGTGGTTGCTTTGCGCTGTGGCTGGTAAATACTGAGTCTTACTTGAACCTGACCACTGAAATACTTTTAGAGTATTCTAAATTCAGATTCTTTTAGAGTATTCTAAGTTCAGATTCTTTTAGAGTATTCTAAGTTCAGATTCTTTTAGAGTATTCTAAGTTCAGATTCTTTTAGAGTATTCTAAGTTCAGATTCTTTTAGAGTATTCTAAATTCAGATTCTTTTAGAGTATTCTAAGTTCAGATTCTTTTAGAGTATTCTAAGTTCAGATTCTTTTAGAGTATTCTAAGTTCAGATTCTTTTAGAGTATTCTAAGTTCAGATTCTTTTAGAGTATTCTAAATTCAGATTCTTTTAGAGTATTCTAAATTCAGATTATTTTAGAGTATTCTAAATTCAGATTATTTTAGAGTATTCTAAATTCTGATTCTTTTAGAGTATTCTAAATTCAGATTATTTTAGAGTATTCTAAATTCTGATTCTTGATCTTAAGCTGTGCTTTACTACTTGTTTGCTGCTTTGGATAAAAAGCGTCTACAGACATGGCGTTGCCTTTAGTTTTTCCCCTTTTCACATGAGGATGTCCATCTTCGCTGGGTTTGTTTTGACTACAGAGGATCGGATCAGAGACTCCTTCCGCATGCAGGCCCAAGTGGCAGTCAGAGTTGAGATGTTATTTTTGCACAGTCTAGAGTTATTCTTATTGTTGCACTGTTCCTAGTAAATACAGACCGTTCCTTGACTCTGACCACCGAAATACTGATGCAGCTGTGTAAACTTCTGATCTGAGCCCTCAAGACAGAAACTCATAACTGAACAGATGAAAACTGACTAGAAATACTGTTCCATGGATTGCATATGACAATTTACAGAGCTTATAAAGTTTACAGTCGTACAAGAATCGTTTATCTCCCATCTCCTCAAGACATGTGACCAACAAGAGCATCTTCTGTAGATTCTGCTCATGATAACAGTAATACTTCTACTCTTTTCTGTCTCAAATGCCTCACTGTGAGAGAGGAATGATCTCTTGACGTTGTCCAGAAGGTCTGTGTGTCACCGGCGTCCTCCTAGCGTGTGATTAGATTAGTAAAAGCTGCTCTCATCATGTCTCCTGGTCCCATCAGGGATGTTGAGGATGTCAATGTTGGCACTTGTGTAACAGACAGATACAATGCAACAGTTTTTTTTTCCAGGGAACGGGTTGGCTATAGCTCAGTGGAAGAACATTTGCTTTCGGATCAGGGAATCCCAGTTCAAATTCCCCTGTCTACTTCGTTTTGGTTAAAATCGTCTGCCAAGTGAATACATTATATGTCAATCTGTTGTTTTGAGCAATCGTATCTTGCGGTGCTGATGCAACCAGACTTGGTATTCTAACTGTAAAGTGCTTTGTAAACAAGGTCCAAGTTAGCATGCGAGTCCATATCGACATCACCTCAGGTTGGGTAAACAAACTGCTACAGAAATCCAGGGATTAACATTGAACCATCTGCTACTAAGCCTTCTGTATTAATCTCATAGCTCAAAGCATCTTGTGCACAAACTGTCTGAATACATTTTGCAGCGCTAATGAAGCAAGCATGTGTTACCCCTCCAGCAAGATGCCCCCAGTCAGCCTCCTCTGTCTGAAGACAGAGAGAAGACAGAGACTGAGGGAGTCAGGTGGCTGAGCGGTTAGGGAATCGGGCTAGTAATCGGAAGGTTGCCGGTTCGATTCCCCGCCAGGCAAATGATGTTGTGTCCTTGGGCAAGGCACTTCACCCTACTTGCCTCTGGGGAATGTCCCTGTACTTACTGTAAGTCGCTCTGGATAAAAGCGTCTGCTAAATGACGAAATGTAATGTAAATGTAAGACATGGGCGACCGGGTCTGCGGTCGTAGAAAACACCTGGGTTGGTCTTTGCTCAGCACCTGTAATTCACTCTTCCTTTTTTGATTGCATCAACACTTCAGTACAGGATACCCAGAACACATTCAACTCCCAGCATTATCACAATCACACATCCAACTCCCAGCATTATCACAACCACACATCCAACTTCCAGCATTATCACAACCACACATCCAACTCCAAGCATTATCACAACCACACATCCAACTTCCAGCATTATCACAACCACACATCCAACTCCAAGCATTATCACAACCACACATCCAACTCCCAGCATTATCACAACCTCACATCCAACTCCAAGCATTATCACAACCACACATCCAACTTCCAGCATTATCACAACCACACATCCAACTCCCAGCATTATCACAACCATACATCCAACTTCCAGCATTATCACAACCACACATCCAACTCCCAGCATTATCACAACCACACATCCAACTCCCAGCATTATCACAACCACACATCCAACTCCAAGCATTATCACAATCACACATCCAACTCCCAGCACTATGACAACCACACATCCAACTCCCAGCATTATCACAACCACACATCCAACTCCCAGCATTATCACAATCACATCGGCCGTGCTTCATGTCAGCGCTCATTGATGAGGTCCGGCAGGGTTTTAATTGAGTAGTCTTGTTTTTTAAAAGAGGCAATTAAATCTGGGATGGAATGTGAGACCAGGGAATGTGGATCAGTGCTTCAACCCTAACCAGGGAACACAGGAGCTCGTCTCTGTGTCAATTCAATTCCTACGCGGATCTCTTCAGAGATTTGATAGATAAAATTAGCATTTTAGTTTAAAAACATGATTGAAATATTATCTTTTTAAACACTCGCACACACAAAGACTTGTTTCTAAAACTGCATAGAACCTTGTTATTTGAGACCCCTGCCCCCCCCCCCCATTTAATGATAAAGTAAAATATGGGATGGTTAATTTGATGCAGAACGATCGTTTCAAGCAGTATAACTCTCCTTGACAGACTCATACATTTCTTTTTCCCTCTCCGTCAACTAGATTGCCTTTTGTTGGTTGCGGCTGGCACTCTTATTAATGGGGCCTGTCCAAACAAGCAGGGGATTGATCTAGCCATAATCCCATCACACCATGTGCAGTCCCCCACCGCCACACTCAGGCCTCAGCACTCCTCGGCACGGTGTCAGGTTCGCTCACTATTTGTCAGGTGTCAGGTGGCTGAGCGGTTAGGGAAGCGGGCTAGTAATCTGAAGGTTACCAGTTCGATTCCCGTCCGTGCCACATGACGTTGTGTCCTTGGGCAAGGCACTTCACCCTACTTGCCTCGGGGGGAATGTCCCTGTACTTACTGTAAGTCGCTCTGGATAAGAGCGTCTGCTAAATGACTAAATGTAAATGTATTTCCCCCGCGAGCTGTTCCTCTGGTGTAGCAGTGCGATAATGGCGGATGAGGGTCATCACATCCTCACCTTGATGAATATTGAGGAGGAACCTTGGGTTTGGCAAGGAGGGAGGCTGCACGTCATGACGACACGGCCTTGCATCGTCTCCTGGGACGCATACCTTCTGCTCTCAAGGTTGACGACACAGGAATCGGAGAACTCTGTTCATCTGTTCTATTGTCGGTTGGTTCCGTTCTGTTTGTGGGCGTTTGGGGTAAACAAAGAAACAGTGTTCAGCTTGTGGAATCAGATATTTCGACACTGTAGTTGCTCAAACACAAGAAAGAAGAAGAACGACTCGAATTTTAGGAGGAAAGGAAATCCCAGAGTGCATCAAAGCGAGAGGTTGTGCATTCTGAGGCAGGGACTTTGCCGGGGAAGCAACAGAGAAGAGGTCTATTTCAGGTCTTGAGTTATGGAGGCTAATTCATCTGGGCAGAGTGGTGTGACAGGGTGAGGGATAGGGTCTCTCTGCCTCAGTTATCTCCTCTTTTCTCCCGGCCACTCAGCAGCTCCACCTTCTCCACAGCCCACCAGTCTTCAAACCCTTCCCTTCACTAGCAGGGAGACATAGCAGGCCTGGGTGACATCTGCTCGAGTTGTCTCAAACGGGAGCATGAGGACACTACCAAATACCTGCATGTCTTCCTGCTCGGTCTTGAACCTGGCTAGATCAAAGTCAAAGTCAAATCTGATTCCCGTGTTTTGCCCTGCACGTTGCAGGCCCCCGTCGTGTATTACGCAACAACTCAATTGAACTGGCCCTGTTTCACGCCGGGCCTTTGGTCCTATTTTTCGTTTGCGTCGTGTGAAGTTGGACTGTGGAACGCACTGGGGATGTCCCGTCCAACGGTTGCATGGTGGGTTTGGTGTGGGATCGCTCCAGATGAATGAAAAGGCAAAGATGCATTGCCAGATGGGGTCTGCTGTCAGGAATAGCTTCACCACACCCACCCAAAGCCACACTATGGTTCTGTACCATACCACGAGACAGAGGAGAAGAAAACTGTCTAGAGAACCTATCTTACAGTATCTAGAGAGAATTAGAGTCTTCCATTTCTGTCTGTCTGACAATTGTGTGTCGAATTCTGCTCCTGCACCATTTCTGAAATGTGAGGGGGGAAAAAAGGAATAGTGTTCAGTATGTCTCAATAATGATTGGGTTCATTGTTTATTCAGACAGCCAGCACTGAGATGCAGATACGTCTCAGATGAAAGCAGGAGGGAACAGCTGTCATCTTTCCTCAGATGTCTCTCCAGGCACCGGTTTAGACGTGTCACTTTCTCCCCAGTCGAAGCAACACCTTCTTCATTGATATGTCAAACACGTTACGCAAAAACGGCAACACTCGCCCTAAACTGACAATTTAACAACAACAAAAACCTGTTGTAGATTATTATAATCAGTATCTGTATTTTGGAATATAATTTTCTTGTGTAATTTACTGTTTTGCCAGAGTGGACTGCGGAGTTTAACGTCTGTTTTGCACCAAGACTTTTTACATTTAATTTGCGCAAACATCTGAGAAAGGTCTCCGATCTCCATCTATAAACAACCACCACGCTCAGACTAAAACAAAGCAGCGTTTGTCGACATTTCCTGGATGGCGAGATGCTTATCCAGTGAAGGAAATGTAATGAGAGCCACGGCAGTTGGTGTTTTGGTTTAGTTAGTCCTTTACGAGGGAGCGAGGAGAGGGCAGTCTGTCAGGACAGCTGCTGCGGCTGCACTTATGTATTGATCTTCTTCAAGAAGCACTTACAGACGTCTCTTAACTCTGCGAGCGCATCGACTGGATGAGCAGTGTTCTTCAGAGGTGGCGTCATCCATTAATTTAGACTCGATTCAGGAATCGGTTAGGTTTTTCTGTTAGAACAGAAATGACTGATTGGCTGATAAGAATATTCTTTGCAATTCCAGTCAGTTGATTGTCCGTATAAGAGACCCTTGGTGTGAAGAAATCCAGGTTGATGACCAGGTTGTTGCGAGCTGACCAGGTTGTTCTGAGCATCTACAAACTTTGTCACTGACAAGCTCTAAAAATAACTACTGCTTAAGAAGAAGGCTGGGTGTCTGTAGCGATGTGTCAGAAATAAAGCATACGTGGATGAGTTAGAAAACACACATTCTTTCAGCTGTCTACACGTCTAGACTAACGGGCGTGTAATGCCAGCCTTGTGAGAGAACAAAAGAACAAGGGCGAAAATGCTATTAGCTGTTGGAGGGAAGCCATAAAGCATGGCCTGAGGTTACAGAGACACTTTACAATAAAGTTACATTAATGTTGTTACTATAGGTGTGGTTATGTAGGTTGGAAATGTAACCGTAATGTAAGGTGTTGCTATCTAGTTAGATAGTTGGAAATGTAACCTTAATGTAAAGTGTTGTCCTAACCCTGAGGTACAGCAGGAAGGAGAGATATCCAGTTAAACATAAACTGCGCATCCTCTACAGAGTAGTGGAGCGGGCCAGTGAGTGAACTGGCAGACTAATGTCTGCTGAGGAGAAAATGAGAACGAACATGAAGTATTCTCCTTTGCAACCTCACTTCCTCACCTCCTTACCCATCCCTCCTCACACTCTCCTCAACCCCTCCTCCTCACCCCCTCACCACCCCCTTCTCACCCCCTCACCACCCCCTCCTCACCCCCTCCTCACCCCCTCACCACCCCCTCCTCCTCACCACCTCACCACCCCCTTCTCACCCCCTCACCACCCCCTCCTCACCCCCTCACCACCCCCTTACCACCCCCTCACCACCCCCTCACCACCCCCCCACCACCCCCTCACCACCCCCTTCTCATCCCCTCACCACCCCCTTCTCCTCACCCCCTCACCACCCCCTCCTCCTCACCCCCTCTCCAGGTGCTGCTGTAAAGGCAGAAACACAGCAGAGTGACGTGCTCTGGCTGACCACAGCTATGCTCTCTCCTCCTAGTTCCAGGATCTCACAGTCTTGTTTACCACATTCCTCTACCCACCAGGACGACTTGATTGACACCTGCGGGCCGTGAGTCACAGGTAGCCCTGGTCTCTCTCAGTCATTCACACAAAGACCTCTTCAGACAGCAGTAAGGTAATCCGACAGCCATCTATCCACTCCGGTAGCTCTCTCTCTCTCTCTCTCTCTCTCTCTCTCTCTCTCTCTCTCTCTCTCTCTCTCTCTCTCTCTCTCTCTCTCTCTCCGCCTCTCACTCTCTCTACCTTCCTCTCTCTCTCCCTCTTCCCTCCCTCTCTCTTTCTACCCTCCACGAAGACCTCACCTGGGCAGCCCTCTTACCCTGAAGCAAGAGTCAGGGAGGGGAACACGCACACACACGGAAACACACACCGACACATACACACACATTTGTATAGCACATAGACACACACTCATATCCACATGTGTAGACAGACAGACAGACAGACAGACAGACAGACAGACAGACAGACAGACAGACAGGAACACAGACAGGCAGTCAGACAGGCAGACAGACAGGCAGGAACAGTGCAGCTGGTAGTCGGACAGACAGACAGGAACACAGACAGGCAGGAACAGTGCAGCTGGTAGTCAGACAGACAGGCATGACATGAACAGTGCAGCTTGAAGTCAGACAGACAGGCAGGCAGGAACAGTGCAGCTGGTAGTCGGACAGACAGGCATGAACAGTGCAGCTGGTGGTCAGACAGACAGACAGGAACACAGACAGGCAGGAACAGTGCAGCTGGTAGTCAGACAGACAGGCATGAACACAGACAGGCAGACCCGCACACAGACAGCTAGGCATGGTGCAGAAGGGCAACCATCCCTCAGCACCACCCTCATCAACACCAGCCATGCAGGTGAGTTCTGGGGGCATCCATCAAAGCTGACACATTCTCCAATCTGAGGACCCATCCCAGCCTGGGACAGGCACACTTTCCCCCTCATCAAAGAGGCCACTGTTCCCTAATTCTTCACCATGTTGTGTATAAACACTGACTAGGTCTCTCCTTTAATTACCGAAGAAGCCTGATTTGACCTGCTGACAGTTGCTTCAATAGACCTAATTGTGAGTCATTTCAGAGACAAAATGAATGCGTTGGCTGATGGCCCAAATGTGTCCATTAGACGTAATTATGAAGTCTGTAATGGAGAAACACAATATAACTGTGTTCTTCTGAAAGCACAGGACTTAACAACGATCCCTATCCTGCTCAGGTAGAAAGCAGATGACTGCTGAAATCTATATGACTCCATTTTCAACACTCGTCATTTAGGAAGAAATTCAACAATGAGTCAGAACTCCAAATCATGCATTATTTAAGCGAGCAGTAATGCTGACCCCTTAAGGTCTCTTTAAGGTTTGCTGGTAATTGAAATGCTAACTAAGAACATATACTCTAGGGCTTTATATTTGGTCTGCATTATGTTAATGGTTTGCGATAAACATTTTTATGATGTGGCCATGATATCACGAAATTCCCTTGGTGCTAGCAGAACGCCATGCTAACATTAACTGGATTCAACCACACCATGCTAGCAAACTGCCATGTAAAGCATGCCATGCTGGCATAATCACCCACAACCACTTGCAGGACTAGAGACGACCATTCAATGCTTGCAGAACTGGATTCAACCACACCATGCTAGCAGAAAAGCTACACCATGCTAGCCAAACTGCAACCACGCCATGCAAACATTTACATTTAGTCATTTAGCAGACGCTCTTAACCAGAGCGACTTACAGTAAGTACAGGGACATTCTCCCCGAGGCAAGTAGGGGGAAGTGCCTTGCCCAAGGACACAACGTCATTTTGCACAGCCGGGAATCGAACAGGCAACCTTCTGATTAATAGCCCGATTCCCTAACCGCTCAGCCATCTGACCCTACGTGCTAGCAGCTTTTACATTTTACGTCCTCACCTCAGGCCTCGGAGACAGCTTCAGTCACACACGATTAGCTCTGTTGACAACACAAACCCATCATGACAAAGTCCATCATAACAGGTTTGATGAATGGCATCTGCTTGCGTGTGGGGAAACCGAATCACAAAGGCAGTGAGCCGCCATCAAAACAAGTACGATAAACATTGTATTTCCTCCTAGTCACATCTCAAAATGACATTGATGTTCACGTTAGTATTAGGGATGGCATGTTGACTGTACAAACATAACACCCACATCTTGGTAAGTGCTTGTTCAGTTTCTCTTAACCAGGCCTCTAGATGAGCCGTGCAGCATCTATGTTCATAAACGTTATTGGCCGAGTTTCCCAGATTCGTTAAGAAGCTCTTAACGCTAAGAGCTTCTTAACGAATCTGGGAAACCCTGCCCTTGTGTGTTTACAGGGAGTGAAAAATAAAGAAGACGTCCATCTTGGAAGAAATTCCATCTACAGGCCTATAAAAAATCCCCATAAAGTATGTATGGTGACTGATGGTCTTGCATGGCTACGGGGTGAAAATGCATCATGTACATTACAGCACTTTTGGGTTGTTATAGCTGATTAATGGGACATGAGAAACACTATATACTCTGGTCTAGAGTGCCTGTAGGTCTGATCAAAGAGATACTGCAGAAGGTATACATTCCTGGGAGAAGATCTCACTGTGGGTTATTCTGTCTTCACAGTGACACTGTATAACAAATTTGTTAGGAGGACATGTTTCAGAGGAATGTGTGGGGGATCAAGCATGATATGTTTCACATGAGACCCACTCACATCATGATGGGAGCACTGTCCGTTTTCCGTCTTTGTTGTGCCTGAAAAATGTCATTCACAGGTCATTTAAATTGAGGAAAGCTTTCAGCCTCATCGAGTGAAACCCTCATGTTTATTTTCAAAACATATTCAACGGGCCACACAGCCCCAAACTAGAGTCGTCAGTCAGTCATTTTAATCCATGACAGACACAATGTTGTATTGGTAATTTCATGGATTTGGGCATTCGTAGGAGCAACACAAGACTTTGGGAACGTTGTAATCCTGGCGTGTAATCCCAAGGCCTACGGAGGGGTTTGTTATCGAGCCGACAAATGAACTGGAGCTTCCAAACGAGCGCCTGTAAAGATGCTCTGTCTCAAACCTAAACGAGTCTAGGGGAGTGTGCCTTTAATTAGAGAGGTGACAAGGAAGACATGAGGCAGTGCAGATGCTGGATCCTGTCACCCGATGTGGAAATCACACCCTTACCGCAGAGCAGGCCGGAGAGGTTACCATGGGGACGGAAATTACAGAACATCTCCGGACCCCGGTGGAACTCTGCATGTGCTTGCCAACATGTACAGAATGACCCGGTTCCCGGACGCACCGAATACCCTGGTATCCTTTACAAATGTATTTGTCCAGATGTTATTATTGGCCCAACGGACAGACATAGCACATTTATTTTGCTTCCCCCCAAGTATAGCAAATTCGATCTTATTAAGTTTGGGCCTAATGGGGCTTAAAAAAAAGATGTCGAGGGGGCTTGAGTTTGAATGTGTAGTAACCTCAGGCAACTCGTTGGTAGCAGTGAATTTGATACCAGAGTAACTTCAAAAATGCATACGTGGTTAAACTTAATGGTGTGCCTCAGGGATCTATCCTTAGCCCTGCATTTTTCCATCCCGTCCCCCCCTACCGTTGCTGAGGATCACAGAATCTAAGGACACAGATGAATAAACTTCCTTGTCCTGGGAGACTGGTGTAATTGGCAATAGCCAGCTTTTCCCTGGATGTTTGATGGATATGAATGATGATTATCAAAGATGATTAATAAGATCCGAGAATCCCTGCAAAATATGCATAGTTCATGTTATTGTGGATATCAAAAGTGGAAGAGAGCTATCTCGAAGTTCTTGCAATTCACCACTTAATTAGGTACCTACTTTCAGTTGGTGTACTAATTCCCAATACCCAAACACTGATAATTGAATGCAAGCTAATCAAAAAAGATTGTGGATATGGAGATTAACAAGACAGAGCTATGCTGTAATGTCACGTCGGCAGGGATTCAAACATTCCATATTCACCATCGCCAACTGAAATTGATTCATAAAATATGTCTCTTGTATCTCGATATTCTCAACGGCAACAAGATCCATTTCAGCTTACAGTTAATTGCTCACATTCAGCCCTCTTAGATTGCACCTCTTCAACTATAACAACTTTTTGATGACTCACCTAGATCATTTCAACTGGAGACACAAGGTATCATAAAAATTGCAACCAAAGATTAGTATGTATCATTAAACCGCCATTAAAAACACTTTGCCCAGTTCTCAGTTAATGATATCATTTCAAAGCTTGTAAAACGGTACCCCCCCTCCCACACACACACACACACACACACAGTTGTTAGTTGCTTCTCTGCATATTATATCTAATCAAATTGTTATATTTGTTTATGTTGATGATACAACTTGTGTGCATGAACACAACACGAGGCATGTTTAAGCAGACGTACACGTTCTCAGCCCTACTCGTCGTATTTCGACGCTTTTGGGGCAGAATCCTGGAGCCTTTTGCGTAACCTTACACTGACGTGGAAGGTTAGGGAATGGTTGGGATTGGGGTGAGGATTCGGGATAGGGTTAGGGTGCAAGTCTTTTACACCTGTTGAAAATCAGATACAATTATCACAACAGTACTCACTGGTTATGGAGATCAAATTTTATTGCTTTGTGCCAACCAAAACACTGACTGTCACTTCAGTTCCATTGTGCGATGAGCTGTAGATGGAATCAGAGCACATGCATGAAAATGTCCATTAAACAAACTGAGCTGACATGCATTATCACACGTGTCCTCAGAGTCAAGTCTGGTCTGAGATCTAAGGTGTCATAAACTGCCACTTGGGAAGAGCTCTTACCGTCACTGTTGGAAGCAGATGGCATCCTATGGCGTCAGGATTTGATTAAATCGGACCATAACCCTATGGCGTTAGTTTGGGACACACAAGGTCTCCTTAACCCTTTCCCTAACCTTGATCACAACCCAAACCCTATCCATAATCCTTTTCTAACTTGCATGTGTCCTTTAAAGCCATAGCCTTAAGTAGCCGTACCTGTAGTGTAAACAGTATGAAATAAGACAAACGATGGTAGTGTTACTACAGCACACATAGACCAAACCACAGTCTGATTCAACTTCAATCTTTTCCGTGTCTACCTCTGCTTTCTTGTAAAGAAACGTCTACCTCTGGGTGTGAAGGTTAAAAGCACCTCCTAAGGGGGGGGAAACTGTATCAGTTTCACACACCTTGTGTGTGAAACTGATACAGGACTAATGAACACAACCACACAGTCCACACACAGTCGCTTTTCTCTGCCCACCTCCCTCCATAGGCTTCCAGTTTCAGATCACTTTCAAACGCATGGAAGGAGGCCCTCCGCAAAGAGTTCACCTGAACCGTATATTGAAATAGGATTGTCTGTAAACGCATGTAATGTGGGCCATACGTTCTCACCACTATGTGAAGGGCAGGTATTCTTCTGTGGTTTGGCTCAGTGCTCAGATGCAGAATGTCTGGTACAACATTGACATCTGGTGGTCATGTACCGCAACAGCAACAACAGAGTTTGGGGTCGGGAAGGCGGTAGCGTCTGCAAAAAAAACTTCTCTATTAGCGATTGTTTTTATTTTTAAAGCTAACAACGAAAATATATTTGATTCTAGACAGTGTTGGCAGTAACAGTCCAGTGCAATCCATCCCTGCAATGATTCCCTAATTACTGGCCGAAGCAAGTCCAGATTCCTAAAAATATGACCATAGTGGGACTGCCCTCGGTGGACCTAGCAAGCATTTACACAAATGATCTCTTATTCTCCTGTCGTTGCAGCAGTTTACTCTACACCACAGAGTTCACTGATTGATATTTATATGCTGCTGTTGAGACTGACCGAGCAGCACTGGACAGGGGAGATGGAAAGTGCCAGCCTGCAGGAGACAGAGAGCCCAGTAGGAAACAGCAGGGCCTCACATCATACTGAGCGAGTGGAGGACTGGGGGGAAAACCCCTGAGAGAACCTGGACGACAATTTAAAAGGCACGTTAAAGAAATACAGACACGCAATAGATCCACTGTCAACATGAATCCCACGGTGGTTCGCACAGGCCTTGTTACAACGGAGGGGTTGTTGTTTCACAGGCTCGTACTTCCTGAGCACACAGGATCTTTTTTGTGACACGCTTCAAAAAGCCAATTAAACTGAATTTGTCTTGAACTTCTAGTGGCCCTTCTTTCCTCAACTCAAATCAATGATTCCTCTGTAACCCCCCCCCCCCCCTCCACGTCAAAACTGCTGTATGCTGGCCCTAGGCTGAGACTGAGGTGGAATAGTTATGTCCTAGCCCTTTAATTAAAGAGGATATCTATGCGCATAATTATAAACTGTACCATGTCCTTTCTGCAGCTGGGCCTTGCTCTCTGTTTCCATGTTGTCAGTAGATGACAGTAAAAAGTTTAGATTAGGTACATGGATGTCTGTTCTGGATTATAGCACCCCTTCATCCTCTCATTGACTTCTGCATTTGATCTTTATTGCTTGGCTTCGGTTTTACTGTATGTTGACAGATTTTATGAGAGTACAGTACTTTACTGTACATGCAGAGTTGTGCACTTAAGAAAAAAAAATCACTTCCACAAGGGTCTTAGGTAAGGAGACGAGGAAAATGTATTTCAAAATCTGATATCTGTTTCGTGAAGTCTACAAGTGTGTCTTTAAATGCGGAGTAGGTCCCCTTTGCCAACAACAAAGCTACAGAAAAGTCAGGTGACGCATTACTCAACTCCAGGAAATAGAAAGTCATGCAAATAAATACATGAATGACATCAGAGGCAACGCAGGTCAACCAGAGTAGCAGATGTCAGATAGACAGAACGAAAACATCCCTGCAAGGGGCAGGAATGAACCCAAACACAATAACAAGATCCTTTTCATATTAAAAGCATCCTGATAACTTCAGGCTTAGCCAGCCTAATCAGGTTAAATGGCTGTCAGGACGGAAACACAGCAAGGGAAGCTAATCTACTTTGATACGCTGTCTGCAGCTGGAACATTGAAGTGAATGGGCGCGTTAGCTGTCAGTCTGGCCCATCGTCTCCAGGCCTGGTTTGTAATTCAATCAGGATCGCTGAATGAATGTGAATCATGCCCACCTTGATGTTCCTTGCAGAGCCCAATGCCTCATTAATGTGCAGAATATTAAACCTATAAAGCCTGCTGATGTAAAGGCACAAGTATTTAGATTCACATCATGTTGCCAGCAAGAGACTTGTCATTTCTTTGGGGCATTTTTTCAACAGTTTTGCTCAGTGGTCAGTGTCTGGAAAGATGGTTGGTGGCTTTTTTGGTTTGTAGGCTTACATGTGTAGCAATAAATCCCACTTAAATCCAGAGATAAGAGAGATGAATACTGAAATTCCACAGTATAAATATTGTGAGAACCAACCCACACAGATCAGTGAGTGCAATCTGGATCCTTTTAAATTGATTAATTTGAACATTTATCTTACAAAGTTATTTCGTTTTAACAGTTATTTATTCTGTTTTGTAATAATTGTAGCTGCAGGTGCTGGTCTCAGCTAACCACCTACTATAAACACACAGTGACACAAAACACGTTTTCAGTGATAGTGGTGATCAACATTTAGACTCTAGATGGGGCTACTCACCTGTGTTAACGTTCATCATCTTAGCAGACAATATTAGGTATTAATTTGGATTTTCATTTGTTATGTTGATACTTCGAGATAGCATACATTTGAGTTTTTATGTGTATTTTTGTTATATAACATATGGGAAATGAAGACAAAACCAGACGCAATTAGTGTGTGTAATCCAATTGGCAATCATATTGGCAAAAGTTTCAATACAGTCATTCCGAAGTTCCCTTTTAATTATCGCAATATATAGCCCGACTTTTAATCGATGTAATATTACAGAGAACATAATCGAAGTTGTCAAAAGGTAACGGTTCTTCAGTTACCTGTTCATGCGCCCGGGGCCTGTCTTCTATATGATTGACAGTCTCCTCCGCAAGCCACGACAAGGGCTGCGATTTACAATAGAGAAGGATGGCGGGAGGGCGGGCAGGAGCACCGTTATCCAATAGGATTACAGGTGGGAGGGAGTTTGCCTAACTCCAGCTTTGTTCTAAGTTGCTGGGAACCTTACCATAATATGACCGGAGCTTCTGCACAGTTATTCAACGGGACATTGCATTGGGTTTTTTAGCAGAGTCGTCCCGCGACTGTGTTGTTCCTTCCCCAAAAATCTGAATTACTTTCAACTTTTGGAATAACTTTTAAGGACTGAGAGAAACTACTTTAATTTATTTATCTGTTAAAAGGTTCCTATAATTATGATCTCTTTCGCTCACATGAATCATGAGGAGCGGCTTACGGATGCTGCGTTTTGCCTCAGAGAAGTTGAGGTGAAACTTCACTGACAAGCACGGGACGTCCAATCTTCATACGGAATTCATTCTGCGTTGAAGGAATTATAACCGAGTGAAATATTTCAATAACTTTTTTTTTACACGAGAGACATTTCTTTTGGAATAATTTTGTGCGCTATATCTGTGGAAATATCCTTGACTATCCGTGAGTAGCGCAACTTGGAAATACAATGCTTTAGTAATCGGTAAACTCGAAATTGATGCATTTTAGGCATGGACTTTGTTTGAAGAAGGTGAACTGGGATCTTGATCATGACGCTCACAGGTAGAGGCTTCGGCCGATTTCGTTTGATTTTATTGATGCTATGGACTCTCTCGCAGTATTCTGCATCCAGCCAAGTTCGTCAAGAGTTTCAAGTGTTGGAAGAACAACCTATTGGTACCTATGTCGGAACGATTGAAACGAAACCCAGCTTCACTTACCGCTTCAGTGAAAATCACAAACTTTTTGCAATTAACGGCACTACGGGAGCCATTTACACCTCTTCAGTAATTGACAGAGAGGTTTTACAAAGCAGTGTCATTAACGTTGTGGTCCTCTCCAGCCAGCCTACATATCCAACCGAAGTGAGGATAGTTGTGCTGGACATAAATGATAATTCTCCGGTATTCCCCGACACGTCTATTGTAGTTTCCTTCAAAGAGGATGCTAGCAGTGGCCGACAAGTGATTCTGGACACAGCCACAGATTCGGACATTGGAAGCAACGGCGTAGACCACACCACGTACAGGATAGTGAACGGGAACGAGCAGAGGAAATTCCGTTTGGATATAACGGTCAACCCTAGTGGGGAGGGAGCATTCTTGCATCTCGTTTCAACCGGAGGCTTGGACAGAGAAATCACACCCTTTTACCAGCTCTTGATAGAAGTGGAGGACAAAGGAGACCCCAAAAAGTTTGGCTACTTGCAAGTGAACGTTACTATTCAAGATATAAACGACAACCCCCCTATTTTCGATAATGATCAATATCAGACAAGTGTTTTTGAGGATGCTGCAGTTGGTTCAAGTGTTCTGCAGATAACTGCCTCAGACCAAGATGAAGGGGCCAATGCAGACATCAGGTACTTTTTAGATGAGGGAACTCCATTCCAAATCGACCCTAAGGCAGGTACCATCATTATAAAAGAAAGTTTGGATTATGAGAGCAAGAAGGAGTACTCTTTGACCATCCAGGCTACTGACAATGGGGTTCCATCTTTATCTGGCAGGGCAGAGGCCATAATTAAACTCCTGGATGTGAATGATAACGACCCAGTTGTAAAATTCAGATATTTCCCCACCACCTCAAAATTTGCTTCGGTTGATGAGAACGCCCAGATTGGCACCGTGGTGGCTTTACTCACCGTCTCTGACTCTGACTCTCCCACTGCCAACGGGAACATCTCTGTCTCCATCTTAGGAGGAAATGAGCAGAGGCACTTTGAAGTGCACACCTCACCTGTCCCCAATCTAAGTTTGATTAAAGTGGCCAGTGTTTTAGACCGAGAGCGTATATCTTCCTACAACCTGACAGTGTCTGTGTCAGACAATGGCAAGCCCATGTCCAGGTCCTCCTTCGCTAGCCTGGTTATTTTTGTGAATGATATCAATGACCACCCGCCTATATTTCAGGAAACCCTGTACAAAGTAGATATCTGTGAAGACATTCCTAAAGGCAGCTACATTAAAGGGGTCTCGGCAACAGATGGTGACTCTGGGCAGAATGCCAATCTCCGCTACTCTCTCGTGTCTGGAAACAGTTTGGGCTGGTTTGCCATCAGTGAAAACAGTGGCCTGGTTACCAGTGCCGCTTTGCTGGATAGGGAAATCACATCTGAAATAGTGCTCAACATCAGTGCCAAAGACCAGGGGCTGCAGCCTAAGATCTCCTACACCAGGCTGATAGTGAACATCACTGACGTGAACGATCAGGTTCCCACCTTCACTCAGAGCACCTATCACATCTCCCTGGTGGAGCACTCTCCCACCGGCACAGAGCTGCTGGTGCTGGCCGCCTCCGATGACGACCTCGGGGTCAACGGGACGGTCCGGTTCTCGTTTGACCCCGAGACTCCGTCCTCCGTGCAGGAGCTGTTCCGTCTAGACGCGGGTTCGGGCAGGCTGAGCACAGCCACGGAGATGGACAGGGAGGACCAGGGCTCCTACCTTCTCTACATCAAGGCCACCGACTCGGGCCATCCCCCTCTTCACTCCACCGGGAAGGTGAACATCACCCTGAAGGACGTAAACGACAACAGGCCGGTTTTCTACCCGGTGCAGTACTTTGCCAACGTGAAGGAGAACGAGCCCTCCGGCTCCTCTGTGACCACGGTGTCGGCCTCTGACCCCGATCTGGGGAGGAACGGCACGGTGAAGTACGTCATCTCTGCCGGGGACTCATCCAAATTCCACATCCACAGCAACACGGGTAAAATCACCACCCTGGTGTCGTTGGACCGCGAGGAGAAGACCACCCACCAGCTGCAGGTGACGGCGGCAGATGGGGGTGGCCTGCGCTCTCAAACCCAGGCCATCGTCACCATCACGGTCATAGACACGCAGGATAACCCCCCCAGTTTCAGCCAGAAGGTCTACAGCTTCGTCATGTTTGAAAACGTGGGCGTCGGCACGGTCATCGGAACTGTGTCGGCCTCCACGGTGGACCTGAACACCAACATCACCTACCTGATCACCTCCGGAGACCAGAGAGGGCTTTTCAACATCCACGGCGCCACGGGTGAGATCACGGCCGCCAGTCAGATAGACAGAGAGGAGCAGTCCTTCTACCAGCTGAAGGTGATAGCGCGAGGAGGCGAGGTCACAGGGGAGGCCCTCGTCAACATCACGGTGAAGGATCTAAACGACAACGCCCCCCGTTTCCTCCACGCCGTGGAGCACGTGAGCGCGGTGGAGAACTGGAGCACGGGACACCTCATCTTCCAGGCCAAGGCCTCCGACCCGGACGAGGGCACCAACGGCGTGGTGGTCTACAGCCTGAAGCAGAACCCCAAAGGCCTGTTCCACATCCAGGAGAGGCACGGCCTCATCACCCTGACCGGCCCTCTGGAGGCCAGCACCAGCTCCTACCAGGTGGAGGTCCTGGCCTCTGACATGGGGGTCCCCCAACGCACCTCCAGCCTCATCCTGACCGTCAGCGTGTACGACGTTAACGACAACTCCCCCGTGTTCGACCAGCTCTCCTACGAGGTCGTCATCTCGGAGGCCGAGCCCGTCAACAGTCGCTTCTTCAAAGTGGAGGCCACCGACAAAGACTCGGGCCTCAACGGAGAAATCGTGTACGACATCGTAGGCGGGAACACGAGGGATGTTTTCGGCGTGTTTCCCGACGGCCAGCTGTACATAAAGACCGAGCTAGACAGAGAGACCCAGGACAGATACAACTTAGTGCTGGTGGCCACAGACAGGGCGGTGGAGCCACTAAGTGCCAGTGTCAATGTCAGTGTAATTCTAGACGACGTCAATGACAACCGGCCCCTCTTTAACAGCACTAATTACGTGTTCCGCTTCGAGGAAGAGCAGAGCAGAGGTTCACCGGTGGGGCGTGTCTTCGCCGAGGATAAGGACTTTGGCCCCAACAGCGAGGTCAGATATGCGTTTGAGACTCCGCAGTCCAACTTTGAATTAGACGCCATCACCGGGGAGTTGAGCAGCACTCTGCAGTTGGACCGCGAGGCGCTCGTGAGACAGAGAGGCGCCGCGGTGTTTAGCTTCACCGTCGTCTCCTCAGACCAGGGCCTCCCCAAGGCCCTCAGAGACCAGGCCAAAGTGCAGGTTTACATCCAAGACATCAACGACAACCCACCCAAGTTCACCAAAGACGTTTACCAGGCCTCCGTCTCCGAGTCGGGCCAGAACATGACGCAGCTCCTCAGGGTGTCCGCTTCCGACGTGGACGAGAACGACAACGGCCTCGTCCGGTACCGCGTCGCCGAGGGCAACGAGGAGGCTCAGTTTGCCCTCGACGGCCAGTCCGGCCAGGTCACCCTGGTGGGGAAGCTGGACTACGAGGCCACCTCCTCCTACTCTCTCAAAATCATCGCTGTTGACTCCGGGGCCGTGCCTCTGTCCTCCTCCTGCATGCTCAGCATCAGTGTCCTGGACGAGAACGACAACTCCCCCTCCTTCCCCAAGGCGTCTGTGTCTGTGGACGTTTTGGAGAACATGAGGATAGGAGAGCTGGTCGCCTCTGTGACCGCCACCGACTCCGACTCGGGGCTGAACTCTGACATCACGTACAGCATCACAGCCACCAACAACCATGGCACCTTCAGCATCAGCCCCAACACTGGCAGCATCTTTCTGGTGAAGAAGCTGGATTACGAAACGCAGTCTGTGTACAAGCTGAACATCACCGCCAAGGACAATGGTCGACCGCCGCGCTCCTCCTCCATCCCCGTGGTCATTCACGTCCGAGACTTCAACGACAACCCTCCTATATTCACCCCGGGGGATATATTCAAATCCATCCCGGAGAATCTTCCCATCTCCGCCTCTGTGATGACCATCACAGCCCACGACACGGACGCGGACATCAACGGCCAGCTTGAGTACTCTATCGTCCAGCAGAACCCCAGGGGGTCTCACTTCAGTATCGACCCCAGCACCGGCCTCATACACACCAGCAAGGAGATCGACAGGGAGTTCTCTAATCTCTTCGAGCTGACGGTCAAAGCCACCGACCAGGCCGTGCCTGTGGAGTTCCGCCGCTTCGCCCTGAAGAACGTCACCATCTGGGTGACGGACCAGAACGACAACGTCCCCACCTTCCTGTCTCAGAACGCTCTGGTGGCCGAGTCCAGCATCGTCATCGGCTCCATCCTGACCACGGTGGTGGCGTTCGATCCGGACGAGGGCGCGAACGGCGAGGTGGAGTACGAGCTGGTGAAGGGCGACTCGGACACCTTCATCATGGACCGCTACAGCGGGGACATCCGTCTGGCCTCCCAGCTCCTCCCCTCCAGACTCGTCTACAGCCTCACCGTGTCGGCCACGGACCACGGCAGCCACAGGAAGACCTCCAGGACGGAGCTGACCATCATCCTCCAGGGGCCCGACGGCCCCGTGTTCTCCCAGCCCAAGTACATCACCATCCTGAAGGAGGGCCAGCCAGCTGGCACAAACGTCATCTCCCTGGACGCCTCCAGCCCCCGGGGCTCTGGCACCAAGCTGGAGTTTTTCATCGTGGCGGTGCGCAGCGGAGGCAAGGCCGCGGGACGGCTGTTCACCATCGGACGCCACACCGGTGTGATCCAGACGGCTGCCGAGCTGGACCGCGAGCGGGGATCCGACCTGTACCTGCTGGATGTGTACGCCATCGAGACGGACGCCAACCAGCCACGGACGCAGCGTGCTGAGGTCAGTGTTTGTCTTTCTTTCTATCTCTCTCTCTCTCTCTCTCTCTCTCTCTCTCTCTCTCTCTCTCTCTCTCTCTCCCTCTCCATCTCTCTCTCTCTCTCTCTCTCTCTCTCTCTCTCTCTCTCTCTCCCTCTCTCTCCCTCTCCATCTCTCTCTCTCTCTCTCTCTCTCCCTCCCTCTCCATCTCTCTCTCTCCCTCTCTATTGCTCTCTCTACCTTAAGTGAACTGTCTGTCTACCGCTCTCTCTCTACAGTACCTGAGGTAGAGAACTTTGTATCTCTCTACCTCAGGTGGAGAGCTCTCTCTGTATCTTTACCTCAGAGGAATAACTCTCCAGCAGGTTTGGGGGAAGGCTGAGGCACCGTTGAACTTTTAACTTATGCTGAATGCATTTGGTGAGATTAAATGAAACACGATCAAAGTCACGACTGGAAAAGCTGCGAGTGCGAATGTCCAAGTCGCACATGAAACAAGTCCACCTACTGCATTTGTAGGTACATTAAGTAAATTCCTTTTTTAATATATTTTTCTGAAGCTCTGTGTTATAAAATAGAAATTACCTTGGACAGGAGTATGTAGGCCTTGTGTTTTTGGCAAGACAACTTTATTGTTCCACTTCTCCAAAACATGCCCACCATAATATTCTCTAGGTATTTGTTGAGTTTGAGTTTTCCGCTTTAAGGATATGGAAACGTGTGTGTTTTTACTGCACTGCTCCTGTTATGGTCTGGAATATTCTCAGCAGAGACGGTGACTTAACCAAATCAAGACACCGTTTTTCTTCAATATCAGCCATGCTGTTGTTCTGACACATCATCTATGGTGACAGGCAACATCTTTCTGTCATTAGCTCTGGTGTAAGCTAGGAGTGTCCTCATGCGTTAAGTATGTCAAGGCTCACATTTTCATTGATGTGCCTGGGGCTGTTGTGGCAGAGGGGTGGTCCTGCTCTGCCCGTACCAGCTCCACATGCAGCAAGTGACCAAATAAAATTAGGTGACCTCTTAAGACTCTTTGAAAGGATTTTCGGGTCAGGCCAGAGAGGGAAAATCTCAAAGTCTGAAACTTAAGCTGTCTATTGAGTTTGCATTATAGGATGCACCTCTCCAGACTTTTCTTCAACTCTCCCTTGGGGAACCAGTTAAGTTCTCTCAAGGAGAACGCTGGAACATTAAACCCCAGTTTGGGATAGTTAAGCATTCGTCACTCCTAGAATGAAAAACAAATGTGATTCTTCAGTGATTCTGTGTTTTGGAATTCTCGACTGGAATCTAAAATGTGAAGTCATTATAAGTTGAATGATAAACCCATTTATAAATGCAGTGGCTTCCATAGTTGGTGTTTGTTTAGTATTGTTGTGAACGTTTCTTTAAGAGGTCAAACTTTTAAAACAGTTTGAGTTATCCATTTCTTTTATAGTATTCTATAGATTCAGTTTCCAACCATTGAAAACGTGAAGTAGCCTAACACTGTGGGTTATTTCGAGGCATATCTGAATATTATAAGAATCTGGCACTATTTGGCATGATCTTGTTAAGTCATCTAACTTAGAGGTTTGTATGGCCAAATAGGGATATCAAGTGCTCCCTCACTTAGCCTGCTACAGAGAGGCTAATCTCTTCCATTCAAAACTCTGCAAATGACCTAATAAGAGACTTAATTAACAACACATTTCAGACGCTTTCCTTTCAGAAACCTCGTTCTGAAAGTACAGCTGCATATTATATTGTACCAAGACTGGTATCTTTGAAAGATATGAGATTACTTTCCTGTACAGTACAATCACTTTTGCAGCAAAACCACACTTAAATGTTGACGTTCTTTCACTTTCTCAACCCTGTTTATAGCTGTGGGGAAAACGACAAGCATTGTTCCTCTCGTATGCGCTGTTTGGGATGCTTTGTAAACACTCGAACAAAGAAAACCCAGCCAAGCGTATCTTATCAATGACTGTGATCTCCAACACTGAACTTCAGCATAGCTCACTCAGAAGGGGAGGGGAGGGGGGGGGGAGAGTGGGAAGTTCTCTTGACGGGGGAGGAGAGGGGGGTGAGGGGGTTGGAGTTTACCCTCACCAACCCTCTGCTTCCCTCTTACCTGCCCCCTCTCTCACCCTCCGACCCACTCGCTCTTGAGCCTGCCATGATTGTTTTCTTTTCGTCATTGTGAGAGAGAGAAGGACTTCTTGGAGAGGTTGTGAAGTGCTACATCACTTCTACCTCCCCTCAACAGTATTGTTCCTGCTGGAAGTAAACACAGGGAATCTGTGCAACAGGCCTTCCTTTGTTTTGCCTTCGCAGATTGTTGCTCTGCGCGGGGCAGTGGTTCTGTGGTCTTTGTTTTCTTATTATTTTTTTTGGTCTCTGCCAGCCTGCCCCCTCCACCCCTTCCCCATCCCACCCCTCTGGACTGAGCAGTGGTGTAAAACAAATATACTTTTTGAAGACTTTGGATCCTGTGACAGCCAGGCGGAGCCTGGGGAGTCAGGGCAGCTAGCATGCGCCGGCCCTCTGCATGTGTTCCTGGACACCACCGCAGAGGAATGCAGATGGCTAGGGGAGATACACGGACCTTATTAGTGTTTAGAGAAGCTGCCTTCAAGTCGATGTGTCTGTCTCTCCTCGCTCTCTTGCTCTCTTGCTCTCTCCCTCTCTCTCTCTCTCTCTCTCTCTCTCTCTCTCTCTCTCCCTCTCTCTCTCTCTCTCTCTCTCTCTCTCTCTCTCTCTCTCTCTCTCTCTCTCTCTCTCCCTCTCTCTCTCTCTCTCTCTCTCTCTCTCTCTCTCTCTCTCTCTCTCTCTCTCTCTCTCTCTCTCTCTCTCTCTCTGTCTCTATCTCTATCTCTCATCACCAGCGTCATGTTCAGGTCTGCAGCAGCACTCTGGCGCTCACCTCGCCGGACGCCTCAGGAAATGTGAAGAGTATTAGAGGCAGGAGGGAGGCTTGATCTCAGGGAGATAAACAGAGAGGCAGTGATGCAAGACAGGGATGAAACAGAGGCAGTGGTGAAACAGAGAGGCAGTGATGCAAGACAGGGATGAAACAGAGGCAGTGGTGAAACAGAGAGGCAGTGATGCAAGACAGGGATGAAACAGAGGCAGTGGTGAAACAGAGAGGCAGTGATGCAAGACAGGGATGAAACAGAGGCAGTGGTGAAACAGAGAGGCAGGAATGAAAGGCAGGGATAAACTAGAGGCATTAATGTAACGGAGAGGCAGTGATGAAACCTACAGGGCCTGGAGGAGCCCTAGCCAGGTAGAAGAGCCGCGCTGGACTGGGACCAGATCATACGCTTGTTGCTGTGTGTGTGTGGGGGGATTTAGGGTTACTAGGACGACCATGGTGGTAAATTCTCGTGTGTGTGCGTGCACATGAGGTAATTTGGCTGGATAGGCGTATCAGAAGGGCTATCGTCAGGGTCTTCACCATCCGTGAGCAGGTGATTCATGTGCTGCTGTCTCTCAGTAGGTGGTCTGAAGCCAAAGCTGAAACAGTGATACCACTACTCTCTGCCTAAGTGCTTGTGTCTTTTATGAGAAAAACCCTGTAAAATATTATATGCATGCACACACTGAAGAACACACAGATGCTCACACGCACACACACGCACACACACACAAACACACACCAGCACACACCAGCACACACACACCAGCACACACACACCAGCACACACACACACCAGCACACACACACCAGCACACACACACACCAGCACACACACACACCAGCACACACACACCAGCACACACACACCAGCACACACCAGCACACACACACACCAGCACACACACACCAGCACACACACACCAGCACACACCAGCACACACACACACCAGCACACACACACACCAGCACACACACACACCAGCACACACACACACCAGCACACACACACCAGCACACACACACCAGCACACATACACACCAGCACACACACACCAGTACACACACGCCAGAATCGTATGATATTGTCCAAGATTAAATTCCTTAATAGCGCGTGACTAAGGTCAGCTTCAGGCTGCAGACTGAAGCTTGTGAAGGATGGGAGCGATCCTTCAGACCCGTCTCCTAGATCATCTTCTCCTCGGCAGGTTCCTGCCGTCCGTCAGTCCAGGTTGTTCTCCTTAGAACAATAAATGATGGCGTGAGGCTTTCACGCGTCGTCAAGCTCAAATCCACGTTTATTTTCTCTCTGTAAATACATTTCTCTGGTTACGTGATGCTGATTGTCACGCCTCATTTGCCAGTCATTCCTCTGTGTTTAGCGCACATGGTCAGATCAGAGAGAGGGGGCCAGGGAGGGCTGTGGTCGCTCCGGAGGGAATCCCTGCCCCCCCCCCCCCACCAGCCCCCCCACAGGCCCCCTTACGGACCCCCCATGGGCCCCCTTACGGACCCCTCACAGGCCCCCTTACGGACCCCTCACGGGCCCCCTTACGGACCCCCCACGGGCCCCCTTAAGGACCCCCCACGGGCCCCCTTACGGACCCCCCACGGGCCCCCTTACGGACCCCCCACGGGCCCCCTTACGGACCCCCCACGGGCCCCCAAAGGCTCCCACGGCCTCCACGGGTCCCTGGAAGATGAACAATCAAACACAAGGTCCAGACAGTGCCATGCACACTCTTGTTTTTAGCTTAATCAGATTTGAAATACCGACACGGAAAAGAGTTTAGCAACTCAGCCCTATAACCTGTCTGGGTAAGCTATGGTCCGAACGTAGGCATTCTCAGAGCATTAAGCACCCCCTCCCCTCACTGTATCTCCGATGAAGAAATTATTGAATAATGTCAGAGTCTGCCCAGCCTCAGTGAAAAAAAGAATGTTCCACTACTTAAACTTGGTGGAGGGAGGGAAGAATCTGGAGAGAGAAAGAGAGAGGGGTGGATTAGGTTGATTTTGGCACATTTGTGCTGCAGCAATAATGGATTCCAGCTACATCATGATTTGTTCTAACACGTGACTTATATATTTTTACTTCGCTTTTATTTTAATTAGTGTGCAGCTCTGATGCATGTACACACCCCCCACCACACACACACACACTAAATCACACAAACAGGCACAAAGTTCCCTAATTTATTCTGCTCCCACTTGGCTATTCTATTGTTTTGAGTGTGAACTTCTTTGCTTCAGGCTCATCCGTGTTTCATCTTGAAAGAAAGTCAGAGTTGCACTTTCAGAGATCCTGCTTCCCCACAGCCTGTCATCAGCACCTCCAGAGTGACCTTAGGAGTGGTCACCTGCCTCCAGTCCTCACCCCCCCTGGGACGGAAAACTAGGCGAGGGGGGGAATTGTGTGTGTGTGGTTTTTGCAGTGCAACTCACACATAAGCTCACACACTCACGCACACTCTCTCACACACATACCTACTCACTCACTCTCACAGACTCACCACACTCACACACACACGCATACTCACACACACACACTCTCTACACTCACACCCACACACACACCTCATCCCCCCTGCCTGCGGTCAGACATGCGACCCCAGGCAGGAAGGGGTATCTCCCGCAGGCGGACAGATAATTTAGGAGCGGCAGGAGAGATGGAGGGAAGAAGGGAGGAGGAAAGGGAGGGAGGGAGGGAGGGAGGGGAGAAGAGGGAGAGAGGGGGGAGGGTTGAGGTTGGAGCTGTACATGAAGCAGGGCTGGAATAGAGCTTTGGTGTCAGAGACAGGAGACAAGGAGAGATAGACTGGCACCAGAGAGATAGAAGGTTCATGCTGTTGCTATCATCCTTTTTATTTTATGAGTTTTCTGTCCAGGCTGAAGGATGGCAGGCTTGTCTCTCCTGAACGGAGTGCGCTGTATGCCGTCTAACCTGGCTGCTTCATGAGGGGTGGTGGGGAAGGCTAGGTGGGAAAATGAACCACAGTTTAACCCGTTTTTACTAGTCTGGCAGGTGTTTATTTTCATCTCAAAATAGAGTGTGGATTGCTATGACAGTCTTAATTTCATAATATGTGTAGGCTGTTTTGCAGCTTCTGTAGTATCTTGCCTTGTGCTTCAGGCTCTACACTGTTATTGTGTTTGTGCGGGTGAAGATAGAGCTGAAACTGACGCACACAAACTGACTAAACACTTTACCCAACCAGATGATATTGTTTTAACCAGCGCGTGATGACGACAGTTGGTCTGCTCTGAAGTACAGTTACACAAACTGCATGCGAACATTTGTTTGACTATGGACTGGCAACAAACAACAAATGTTTCCAACTACAGTTTGTTTACTCGCGTTACAACAACTGACATCTCCAGTAAGACAAAGAAATGCAGAAAGAGCTTTGTCTCTTAAAGAGCCGTTCTGGTGAGCTCTACTCCCCCCCCCCCCCCCCCTACCCCCCTCTCGTAGGCCTGTTTAATTGGAAACATCTGGCCGAGGTTTTCAGGCAGAGATGTGCAGGGCGGACAACGTGACCTAGACTCTCGCTGGTTGGGGGTACCTGAACAGCTCTGGCTGCCTGTTGTTGGGCTATGCTCACGCTTAACACAGACAACATCTGAAACAGCAACGGGGAACATTGGAAGGTTTTTGTGCTCTGAAAAGGCTCCAGGGAAAGCTCTGGTTTGGGTTAAATGCGTTGACACTGTTGCTGTTTTTACAGTTTTTTTCTTTTCGTCTCTCATCTTTTCTTTTCTCTGTGTTTCTATGCTAATCATCGGGGTGGCCTAGCTAGCCGACTAGCTGCATTGTTTCTGGATCTTTTGTCATAATTAAGTTCATTCCTGTGTTGAAAGTTGTCATACTTGCCTTTTCTCCCTGAGGAGGTGTGTGTGTGTGTGTGTGTGTGTGTGTGTGTGTGTGTGTGTGTGTGTGTGTGTGTGTGTGTGTGTGTGTGGAGACTGAGTAAGTTAATATGTGTGTTCTAGAGTGTGTGTGTGTGAGCGTGTGTGCCGGCGTATCCATGCCTGTGTGTGTGGAGAATGAGTAAGTTCATATGTGTTCTAGCGTGTGTGTGAGTGTGTGTGTGTGTGTGTGTGAGAGAGAGAGAGGGCCCTACTGGGCCTGTGAATGACAGGGCAAGCCTGTTCTCCACATGCGCTCTTTGTGTGTGTGTGTGTGTGACAAGCCTGAGATACAGCTTACAATGATGTGGTTATTACATCCCATCATGCTTCACTGCAGGCCAGGCTATACACCAGCCCTGTGGGCTTTCTCTGGCTCTGATTGGGTGGCGGTGGATGACACCGTTCTGATTTGTTACCTAGGGAGACACAGCTCTGATTGGTTGCCGATGAAAGACATCATTTTGGTCCAAAGTGCCTCCTTTATGTAATACATTCACTCTCAGTGTGCCTTGAAATATGCTCCACCTGAATAAATACCAATCCAATGTAAGCTACCACAGTTATTTAACCAAGTAATGTAAAATATCATACATGTCACTGTGTGTTTTTGTGTTTGACAGCTGTGAATGAGTGATGATAATTGAGTGTAAATATCGTTAAGGATCAAATGACAGAGGTGTTGAAGAGTAACTTATCCCACAGTCTACCAACTCTCCTCGGCTACTCGATGATATTTCATCCTGATATTATTCATTTTAGCTGTCTGGCTCCGAGTGGATGAAGTCTGCCTGTAACAGTGAATGAACATCAGACTTGGATTTGTCTTTGAAACCTGATATTTATGAAGCCCAGGTCAGACCCTGGGCTCCGTGTTGGTCTCTGTTCTGTCAGGCTGGGCTGGTTGGATCGGTGTTATTGGTCATATGGACTCCATCATAGAACCTCCGTTTGATTCTTCAACTGTCACATGCCCTTCCCTACCTGGCTTTGGGTTTCACGGCGGCTCAACTGACCCTTGGTGCTGAAGGTGGAGGTGAGATGCTGACTTAGATTGGTTGGGTGCAAGCATTCACCTCCTGTATATCCTCCTCTCTGACTCAGGTGATGCTAAGTCAAGATGGAGAACGATGGACCTTTATGGGAGGACACTAGGTAAACATGACATTCATGAATCATGAAACATGACATTGAAGTAGACAAGTTTTGTCATGACTTGGTGGTAATTTGAATTTAAGGAAGGTTTTCCCACATCAGTGGTGAGTTCTACTTCTCTACTGATATTTACGAGGCCAGCCATGACTGAATTATGCTAAGATTATGCTAATAAATACCCAAATGTGTAATAAGCACCCTTGTTCAAACAAGCCTTTTCCCCCCTCATTAAGCATAGGAGTCACCTCAGATCCCATTCATATCATTAGGACCCAAACCCTCTTTCCCTTCATTATTCAGCTTGTTTACTCTGTTGTTTTCCTGCATACATCAATTCAAGTTCCACTTTCATTATTTTTCGCTCTGAAATCAGCTCCGAGTCCCATGGTGATTCATTTAGGAGGTATATGATTAGGACCGGCGTGGAAGATCACACACGTTTTAATCCCTCACACTGATGGTAATTCACCCCCCCCTCCCTTTCTCTCTGTCTTTTTCTCTTTATCCCACTATGTCTTTTTCTCACTACAGCTATTTCTCTCCCTTTCTCTTTCTTTCTTTCTCTCTCTCTCTCTCTCTCTCTCTCTCTCTCTCTCTTCTCTCTCTCTCTCT